>NC_135784.1:70366166-70616166 GCF_051106095.1 Pogona vitticeps | reverse complement strand
CTGAACTGGGGCACTGCCCTGCCCCCAAGCTCTGGCTACCCCACTCCCAACCAAGGCAGACCTGCCTGCCTCCTTACCAGATGTCGAGAGTCAGGGCACCACCTGTGCCCAATCCTAAACACCCAGCAGTACGTCCTATGACCATACATGTAACTTGGGGAAGGAGAAAGAAAAAGGGAAGGATGGCTATGAATGAAGAAGGGAAGAAGTGAGCTGCTCAGCCTTGAAACCAGGCACAGGGAAGCGTGGTATATTCGTCTGCCTCTCAACTGAATTATAGGGACAAAGGAATGGGATGAGGGATAAGGGAAAGGGCGTATCTAAGTCAGTGCCTTTCTACTGAGTAGACGTGAGTTGTACATCTTCCGTATGTGGGAATGTGTGTCAATGCCTGTCTGCCCACACGTCTGTCTGAGTTTGTGAATACCCAGTTTGGCCTTCCCTTTGTCACCCCCTGGTCCTGCCTAGTGGCAGCTATTGCTTTGTGTGGGTTAGTGAGGAAAAGTTCAGCAAGCCATGGTGAGCAGATCATGTTGCAATGTGTCATCAGGATGGAAGTTATGGTGGGAAAAAGGGGCAGAGATATGCCAGTGTTTTCATATCTTTTCCTCTTTAAAACCCTACTTCTCTCTCTCTCTCTCTCTCTCTCTCTGCCTCTTTGTGTTTATCAAATGCAGAGCTCAGAGTAACTATTTTGGGGGGATTATAGCATTCAGAATCCCCCAGATGCCTTGGCCACCGCCATCATGGTCAAACATCATAAATAAGGAAGAAATATGCAAAGGATTGCACTCAGCATATCCTCTTCCTCTGTATCCTCAACCTGACATTTAGCCCTCATCGTCATTCTAAAATATGTTCCATATTGATTTTGTTAAACATTAATTTACAAATTCTGCTCCTTTGCCGTGTGTTTTTCCAGTAACTAATATTTTAATAGAAACAGGTATTGATTTATAGGTTTTGTTTTTCTTTTTGCTCAATACAACAGCAATGATTGCGCTTTGCTATTACGATGATAAAAACTTCACAGATAATTAAATCCACAAACTCCCTGTGGCACAGCTTTCTTCAGGCTTTAAACTTTAAAAGGAATGGACAGTGTTAAAGATTCTATCATTTAAACATTAAAGTGCATCATAAAACCTTGTGACCAGATCCATTAAATGCCATTCTTTTCTGACCTTGGGGGTGGAGGCAGGAAAATGGAATTTTCATTAACAATCAAGGAGTATTTCTTTGACTAATTCTGTGTATTATGCAATCCCTGTAATATAATCATGTCAATTGAATAAGATACCTAATTCAAGATACTCTATTAATTTACTAGCAGTAGTGGCCAGAGGCTAGCAGTGTTCTTCTTTTATTCCATTCCTATTGCCAAACTTAAGACTTCAGTTCCAAGGATAGCAAAGAATATGAGTTATAGACTACACCTACCTACCTGCCAATCTTTTGTTGATTTCCACCCCCCCTTTTTTTTGAAAAAAAATCTCTAAGCTTCATAAAGAAGAATTATAATATCCTTCTGGCTAAGTAATTAACAGCAACTTTCATATTTTTACCAACACTGCTGAAACAGTGAGCAGTTATTCTGCACGCTCTAGCCTGAGAGGAAGTCCTGTCAAATACAGAAGTCAGAGTCATCATGCACGTGTATCGTGATTTCCATAAGCCAAATCTGCCAGCATCGATCCACCCAGCATAAACCTCAGCTGTGAACTGCTGCTAGTAGAAAAGTCAGCATAGGCATTTGTTGCTGCACCCTGGTCATTTGACTTGGCACATGCCAGCCAATGTCTATGCTGACTTCTTGATATTTGGCAATTGGCAGCTGAAATTTACACTGACTGACTTTTGATGGCTGAATTATTTAGTCGGATTCTGACCAACTCGCTTGATGTGGGGATTAAATTCCCGTTTCAATTCTGGATATCAGTCTGCTCCGCTGATACTCCAGTGCATGTGTGTTGTGCTGGTTGCAATTAGTATGCACTCGATGTTATTTAATGCCTCTTCAATTACTACATTCTCTCTAGAATATAGCTCAGAGTAGTGCTGCACCCAACGTTCCATCTGCTGTGCTCGGTCCTGGATGATCACACCTGTAGCAGACTTCAAAGGAGCAGATTTCTTCTGTATTGGTCCTAAAGCCTGCTTGATACCGTCATACATTCCCTTGATGTTACCTGTGTTTGCTTCTATCTGTATCTGAGAGCAGAGCTGAAGCCAATAATTGTTCGAACATCTCCTGGCAGTCTGTTGGACTTTGCTATGAGCAAATCAAAGAACCTGCAAGTTGTACTCACTAGGAGGCTTTGTATGCTGCTAGAGCTCTCCTCTTTTCCTCGATGGCTGGCATCAACTCCTCCAAATGGACTTCAAATCAGTCTGCCATCTTTTGGTCTTCTTACCAAATGTGGACAAGGCAGAGTTATAAACAGCGTTCTTGAAATGTTCCCATTGTTCAGGTGTATTTGCACCAGCCGGGCCTGGAAGTGTATCCTCGAGCACTTGGGCAAATTCTTCCACTTTTCTCTGATTGTGAGTCTTGCTGATGTCAATACTTGGTCTTTCTTCCGTTTTCGTAAAATTGCTTTATCCTCTAATCAGAAATAGGTGGCCCCAAATGAGCCCAGATTTAAAACAGATCACATAAATTAAAAAGACCAATCTTGCTTGTTGTGAAAGAGAATGGTCTGTGTTACCTGCTTTTTAAAAATAGATTTGGAAAGAATTTGGACTACATGGGCTAAAATATTGATCCTCATAAATGCCTTTCAAATTGGAGGAATAGCCCCTTTATTAGAAGACTGAGTATGCCTGGTACAGGTTTGTCAGCAGGCGCTTCAGGAAATGAAAATTATACAGATTCCTAGGCAAATCTGATTAGTATCCACACACCACACCACAGAAATCATGGGCCCTTTGGTGCATGGCTTTGCAGTGATGCAAAAACACTGATCCAAGGCACAGATCTTCATGGAGTCATATGATTTTTATGTAAGATCATCTCCAAACCACTGTCCAGTCATAGGCCCCATCTCTGCCCACAGGTTTCCAAAGGGACAAGCATATTTGCCAGCAAAGCCTCCCTCTCATTCTCTCTCACCACAGCAGCAGTGGTGAGGCTGGGTGGGTAGATGCAGGACAAAGTCTTAATTTGAGTTATTTTAAAAGCCCACGTAGTCCCTCAACCAACATGCAGCACAGCATTAAAAAGAACTACGAGTTTTCCCAAGAAGAAGCAAACACCACCCCAAATACCACGTGACTACCACATCACTTTAACATTATTTCAAAAAACTACACAAGAGCACAGTTTGCTGTCCTCTGAAGATGCCGGCCACAGAGACTGGCGAAACGTTAGGAAAAACCACTTTCAGAACACGGCCAAGAAGCCCGAAAAACCCACAACAACCATTAGATCCCAGCCGTGAAAGCCTTCGCGAATACATTATTTCAAAAACTCTGATTCAGCTATCAATATATTTTCATAGTGTAACCACACTCTCAAGTCTCCATTCCACCCAATCTTGTCACTAAACGGTTGCTTGGTAATTAAAAAAGAACTTGCTGGAAAACAGTTTTGAGAATTGTTTTGTGTTTGGCAGAGAAGTGGTTAATTGATTTTAAAAAAAAGGAGTCAGGTGTTCCCCTGCTTGGTGTCTCTTTTGTGAATGGTAGTGAGCACAAAATAGTATCCTGTAGACCATCTTGACTGCTGCGCTCAGTGTCATCAACATTCAGGTTGCCATTTGCTATGTAAAGCTTGGCATCATTTTCCTGTTGGCAACACAGGCTCAAACTTATGCAGTAATATTCGGCCATTTCCTGGTGTTTTGAATTGTGGATACAGAAGCACACTATTCCATATTTATAAACTGGAGATTCTTTGAAGAAATGAATAGAATAAAATACCTCAGTGAGGAATCTTCAGTGCCCTGTGTGATCCCTTGGCTCCAGGCAAGAGTGAGTCAAGAGCACTGTTTTGTTTTTGTTTTTGTCAGTGTATCTGTAAGTTGTGTAGACAGTCTGTGCAAAGCTAGAATCATTCTTATTCAGCAAGCAAAGCACACACTTGCATAGCAACCACAAAATGACTTGCTGATTCTTTAAAAAGATGCAAACAACCTTTCCAGTGCTTCACAGTGATTGTGATAAACATGGCTTTAAAGTATTCTTGAAGGCCGTCGTCTTCAGAGGACTGGAGTAGGAACTCTGTCCATGCTCTGTTGCTGTTTGTTGGATAGTTGAGTATTTATAGCTGTGGGAACAACTTTTGTCCTTTTCAGGAGATTGGGTGATTATGGTGATCCGGATGTTTTTGTTGTGGATGTATTGCTGTGATAAGGGGGAGAGATTATCTGTCACTAAAGATGGGGGCCTTTAGCTGGTCTTTTTTGTGCAATGATCCTTGGTCCTCACTCTGCAGTAAGATTACTCTGCAGGTTCCTTCAAGAGGCACAAGAAGCAATTCTTGTCATTCTCTTAGAGGGGGGAAAATCACCCTTGCACAGATCAAGGTGGAATAACTTTGCATCTTCTCATCATCATGTGTGAGGACTAGGAAAGCATGGGTTTTGTAATCTTACAGTGGATCAAGAAAATGCTAGAATTTGATCACCGCATGCTCAGAATCAGAAACTCTTATACTGTACAGAGATGTGGCAGCAGAGGGAAGATGAGATTAATAAGTAACCCACAGTCAAAGTGGCAAGGCCAATCTTCTGAAAGCAAGCCTTCCCTGGAGGTTTTTTTAAAAATCATTCTGAGCACAAGCCCTTGGACTTATTCTTGCGGTTGATGTAATGAGTGAGTGAGTGAGTGAGAGTGATGCAGGTGAAGGAGGGAGGCGCTTTGCAGTATTCAGAAGAACAAGTGCTGCCTTGCATTTAGATTTCTGAGCTTCATTACATTCAAAGCAAGTGAGACATGTATGTGATGGCAAACTTTGGCTGAAATCCAGCAGACATTGATTACACGGTCACCAGAGCTAATCAGAATTATTGGTGCCAAGAAATTAGGTCATCCTAGTCCACAGCCCAATGGCATGTGTTGCAGTATGATAACAGGGACTTGAGTAAGATGAAACAAGGTTGTAAAAAAAGGCAAATGTAAGCCTTGAGCTTGAACGTCCATTTCCCAGATGGCAAGGGAAGAGAGTTAGAGACACAGATACCATGTGTGTGTTTTTTCTATGCAAGGGTCCTTGGTCTCCACTTACCCGCTTTCTCTGGCTCAGTTTTGTATTTTTCAGCTAAAAACATGGATGTGGTCCTTCGAACCATTTTGTTTTTAGCATATGGAGGGGCCTTGCTTGATTTGTGTAGTTGATTAAAACCTAACCAGGACCTGAGGGCTCTGAAATATTTTACTGATGAGCTCAAGACTGTCCTATTAATGGAAGGAATTGTCTCCACCCGCGGTGAGTTCCAGAGAGATTTGTTAGATGTTGAAAATAATATTCTGTTCTCCAAATTAGCATTCTTAGGTGAGAGGGCAGAAATATAGAAAGCTGCTATATACTGTGTGAGACGGTTGGTCTGTCTACCCCAGTACTGTCAACGGTGACTGGCAAACCAAACCAGGATTTAGGCAGGATCTTTTCTGTCACCAGCTGGTCTGCTATCTAAGGATGCCAGTTTTGCTCAACTTCTGAAATCAAATGAGGTCAAGGTGTCCAAGCACCTGAAAAGCATATTTTTGAAATGCAATGTGTCCAAGCACAGATTAGTTAGATTTGTTTCTCCCCTTTATGAAAAGTAGATTTGGGTGTTCTCATGTTCTGTTGTTATCTGCCATAAAGTCACTTCAAACTCTTGGCAACAGTATGAATTAGGGACCTCTAAAAAGTCCTGCCATTATCAAGAGCCCTGCTCAGCTCTTGCTAACTCTAGGCTGCAGCTTTCTTTGTGGAGCCAATCGATCTCATATTTGGTCTTCCTCTTTTCCTGCTGCCTTCAATGTTTCCTAGCATTCTGGCTTTGCATGATGTGCCCAAAATCTGACAGCCTCAGTTTCTGATTTGTTCTTCTGGAAGAGTTTAGGATCAACTTATGTAGCTCTGACTTTGCCTTTGTTTGCTGTCCATGTTACCATCAAACTCTCCTCCAAAACTACAAGAAATAAGATGAATCTCTCTCCCCTCCCCACCTTTCTTTCCATTTTTCACATCCATATATAGTTATGAGGAATAATGTAGATAGGATGATATTGACCTTGATCTCCTGTGACATGTCTTTACACTTGACAGTTGTGCCTCTATTGTTGTTCTTCTGAGTCTCAGTTTTCTTCTATTTTCTTGGCTGCAATCTCCATTTGGATTGATGATTGAACTGATGTATACAAAATCTTTAATAGATGCATTCTCTCCCTTGTCAGCATTTAAGTTATGTGACTATCCTTGTCTGACACACTTGCTTATGGGAGACCATTCTGTTCCTTCACATTCTGTTCTTATAGCAGCTTCTTGTCCAAAATCTAGATTATGCACCGGGATAATCAAATATTTAGAACAATACATAGCTTCTCATGATCCACATAGTCAAAGGCTTTGCAATCTTTTAAGCACTGATTGACTTGCTTCTAAAATTCTTTGGTATAGTAGGTAATGTACTGTATATCTATAATATAATTTCTAGTGCCTCTTCTTTTCTGAAATTCATCCTCAACACTAGGCTTTACGTACTGTATACAGGGTAAAAGTCTTTGTTGCAAAATCTTGAACACATTTTCCATGCATGGGAGATTTACACAATGGTCCTATAGTTACTGCACTCTTCAGTGTCTCCTTACTTGGAAACTGGATTGTATATTGAATGGTTCCAGACTGTGTGCCATTGTTCTAATGTTCATATATGTTGGTGTATCTTGTGAGGATTTTGACATAATTCTGTTTCTGTAGCTTGGAATAGTTCTGTTGGTATCCCATGTACTGTATATCTGATTTAGTTTTTCCAAAGGCTTTGAGAGCTGCTTTTAATTCACTTCCTAAAATTCCAGGTTCTTTATCATAGGATTTTTCTTCAAAATAATCTGTTATACTTGCATCTAATTTGTACAGTTCTTCAGTATATTGTTTCCATCTTCTCTTTATTTTGTCTTGGTCAGATATTGCATTCACTGTTAATCTTACTGCAAGCTTAATCTAGGTTGAATGAATGAATGAATGAATGAATGAATGAATGAATGAATGAATGAATGAATGAATGAATGAGCTTTATTATGGTCACTGACCAGCAAATATATCCAGATGTGACACAAAAATACAACAAAAAGTAGCATAAGGTAGCAATATAATATCACATGTATACTATCTGTTAAAATGTAACTAAATCAGATGGAGCCTCCTTAGTTTCACTGGATTGAGGAGCTCAGTAAATAAATTCAGTAAACTCTGTACCATCTCCAGTCTCATCATCTTAAGTAGCGTAGCATATAAAATACAGTGGTACCTCGCTTAGCGATGTTAATCCATGCAGCAAAAATCGCTGCTAAGCGATAACATCACTAAGCTATTTTTAAAAGCCCATAGAAATGCATTAAAACACGTTTAATGCATTCCTATAGGCTTAAAAACTAACCTTATGCGAAAATCCTCCATTGCGGCGGCCATTTTCAGTGCTTCTAAAGCGAGGCAAAACAGCGGACAGCCATTTTTTCCCAGTGGCCATTTTGGAACCACCGATCAGCTGGCCGAAAATGGGGGCTTTACGATGATCGCTTCCCCGCGATCATCGCAAAGCGAATTTTCCCCATAGGAAACATCACAAAGCAATCGCTTTTGTGATCACAAAAACAGTGTCGCTAAGCGATTTCACCATAAAACGGAGCAATCGCTAAGCGAGGCACCACTGTATAGGGTGGTCAGTACACATTGTTACTAAAGCATTACTAAACATCTAGGTTTAAATTTCCCATTGGTTTCTTGGATTTTATGGAACAGATCTCTTACTTTTCCTCTTGTTCTGTTCTAATTTTTTACACTCAATTCTGTAATGCTTCTCTTTGCCTTTATGTGCAAGCCACTGAAAAGTTAGGGTTCTGATCTCATATCTGTTGTATTTAACTGTTGCTCCTTATCCATCCTCAACAATTAAGACAATTCCATTAGTTATCTATCTAGGCTTTTCCTTTCTTTTTACTAAAATAATATTTTTTTAAAAAATTCTTCCCTGATAATATTTCTGATTACAGTCCACAGTTATTCTGGTTCACTGTCAGTTGAGTTTAATAATGTAGATTTATTTTTCGTATTCTTTGAATTTAGCAGATTTGTTATTAAAATTATATTTTGGCACGATGATTTTATTCCAGTTTTTCATATTGACATTTCATGATTAGTACAACAGTCTGCTCCTGTTCTTGTTTTGGCAAAGAGAACACAGCTTCTCCATCTACTACTTCCAATTATGCAGTCTGTGATTTCCATGTTGACCTTCTGGGGATGTCCACACCTATGATTGCATGAATCATTCTCCTGCTTCATTTCTAACTCCTAAATGAAATTCTCCAACAGTGTTGCTGTGCTTTATTTTCTTCTTTTGCACTCCAGACATGTATGATTATGAGCACATACTGTTAGAGTGTATAATCTGTTTCTTCCTGGATATTTACATAAAAGCTTACTATTTCTTTTTCAATATCTGTAGCTGGAGAAGAGATTTGAATTATAGTTATCTTGCCAGGCTTCCAAGAAATCTGATCAACATTATCCAGTCAGACTTCGCAATATCACTCCTAACTGCTTGTGCTATATCTTGCCTCAACATTAGAGCCTCATTGATTCTTCCGATTCTGTCTTTTCCAGTGTAAAACACTTTGTAATTGCCTGACTGAAAATGTCTTATTCCAGTCTCTTAGTAAAAGCAAGCATGATTTATACTTGCTTTTTGCTCTTCCCAGTAGCTGATTGTGTGCCTTCTGACATGAGTGTCTTAACCCCTAGCACTATTTTTCCCTTTTGTGCTATCTCTTCACTGGTTTTCAAGGTATAAGACATTCAAAAATTCCTCCTTCTATGCAGTACTAACAAAAGTGAGCTTGAATGTCACTGCTGTTGTCTGTGAAATATTTTTCATGAGTGTCATCTTTCACTATAGCTGCTACCCCATGAAGTTTCTCTGCTACCATCATCATTGGAACTATCAATTTTCTTTTGCTAATGTGACCATTAATCCTGAAGATGGTGAATGCATCTTTTTTGTGTGTGGGTCTCAACTTTGACCGTTCAGTCCTTGATGACCCTGTTAGGAGTCCAGACTCCTGATGGCATTGCTCTCATCTTTCCTGATACACTTAGACCTCCCACCATGTTAAGGTGTGCATCTTATGGGCAGTAGTAGTTGTAGAATACAGGTCATGTGCCTCTAATGGAAACTTCAAATGTTTGCTGGAATAGTTGCATTCTGTGACTTGGCACAACCATTTTTCCCCAAGGGGAGTTCATACAAACTTACCATTTCTTAAAAGTTTCTGCAAAGTCAAACTTCCTTGGTTCCAAGGAAGGAAAGCCCCATGCAGGCAGCCAAGGCACCCTGCTGGGAGGGAAGCCTGGAACCATGACTATCATTAAGTCAAGACATTTGTGAGTCTACAAAACAGTAATGCATAGTAGCAGATTTATTATGGAAAAAGTTAATCCAGTTGACATTAGAGTGGGAGGTTTCTCATCTTGGTTTTTATCACTCTTTTAACTAAAATCTTATGTTTCCTTTTTCATTAAATTTATAAACAATCTTCAATAGTAATAGAGGTTAATCTTTAATTCATTTATCTTCCCTAGACATGAAATATTTTCGCCAGCTCATAAATTACACATTTTAATAAACCAGGACTTTGATTACTCTATGTGGTCTGACCTTCATTGTAATCTGGGACAGACTCCTTGATACCATTCCAAAACAGTTTCTGTTGCGCTTGGTAGAAGTTCTACGCATTTGGGCATGCACAGGTCTTTGTGGTTCTAGTGGTTATAGCTAGAGGGAAAAAATGATTTGGCCTTGTCACAAAAAATAACTGCTTTTAAAGAAACTGACACTCCCCTTTATAAAAGTTTGTTGTTTATATTATTTATATGCATTACTTTAAATTTATTTTCACAGAACCCACAATCACTTTTAAACTGGACTTGGAACTCAAAACATGTGTTCAGTTTCCCCAACTTTGTTGCATTTATTTCAACAAAAAATTACAAGTCTGATTTTTTTATATGTTTCAAAGTCAAATCTGGTTCCTTGATATTTAGTATAATTAAAGCGAACTTTTGTGTAGTGTGAACAAACTACCAGGAGTATTTTGCATAAATACACAAGGATCCAATAGAGATAACGAGGTGTGCCAGGATGTGAGTGCAATATAGTTTATGGAACCATATATTATAATAGCAGTCTTGGAAGATGGCTAAGGGATGTACTGAATAAATAAATACAATTTTTAAAACATCTGTATTCTGGTAATACCTTTATTAGGCCAAACAAAAACTACAGAAAGATATAAAATTGCACGCAAGCCTTCAAGAACACCAAAGCCTTCATCAAACTAGGTATTGTAAAAGGCATATAATATTGTTCACATATTGTTTGTTTGGTTTTTGCCTAATATAAAAACATTATCCAAATCTGGAATTGGAATTTGGACCATGTTTCATGGTGGCCCTAGCTGCTTCTGCCATCTTTATGCATAAATTAAGCACTGATACGATATTTATCAGCTGTTTGTTTTAGCCATATTGAGAAAGGAAATTCAACTACACTTTAATTTGTCTCTGATAAATTTATTCTTATGTTTAATTATTCAAATATTATTTGTTCAATTATTTGGCTTACTATGTCTAAAGATAAATAAAACTGAAAGCCATTTATAGTAAATATTGTATGCTGTGAATATCCTTTGAATTCATTAATTTGTTTTGTATTTCTTCCAAGTAACTTTTCTTCCAGTCCTATGCTCAGAGTAACAGGAAGTTGGGAGAGGTCAAGGTTATCTGTTTTACCTTACCTGTGCATGATTAGTCTTGTCCTCAAGTAGCAAACACAGAATGTCCTCTGCCATGGCCATTTTGACCAACCTCTGCCATGATCTTTCTATGCTTAGTTAACAGATCATGCCAGCTTTGATTTACTCTCCAGCACCAGGCATTAAGGACAGCACTGCTTTTCTCAGTGTCATTGTGTCATTGCTGCTCCAAGTGGACTACGTAACAGGGTGTCTCCCAGACAGGATTCTGTCTGGGACTTATGGTGTAGCTAATGATGACATCACACTAATTGAATCATTGTCACATCCTGCTTGTAACAGGGTTGGGTGAACCTGGTAGTTTTTCTTCCTTCCACATGCAATATTTTTGAAGTCCTAGTTGTGAAGAAATTTTCAAATTAAGGATGCCAAAATGGCTTTGATTTCATCTTTCTCTCAATCCCACCTTCATTTTTTTCATCCACTTGTTTTCTTCCTTTATTGAAATTCATATGCATTTTAGCCTGTTTTCCAAATATAAGCATGTATTTATGCATTTAAATTTTCCATCCCTACTTTCTCGTTTCTTTTTTCCAGAAAGAGAAGAAAATGACATTTTCACCCATACCTAGTCTACTGACTACTTCAGTTAAGATTAAGATTTGCTTTCTTTCTTTATTTTTTCCTCACTTGAATACATTGATGCCTTAATCCCCTTTCTACCCAACAGTTGTTTATATATTCCCAACAAAACCTTACCAGTATTATGAACAAAAACTTCTTAGAATGTCTTCTGAATGAGTTAAAAAGAGGGCTAATTTCTCTTTATTTCTTTATTTCAGTCTGTGAACAGCACCTAGTATATTTTAAAGAGGTTTATACATAGTAAATATTGATGATGGTGATTGATGATTTTGGAAGGTGCTCCATTCTCAAGGCATCTCCATACTGCACTTTCCTGTCCTTGTGACAGAGATAGATTTCCAGAGATCTCAGGGCAATACCTATCTGTCCCTGGACATTGGAGGGCCACTTCCACAACCCTGTACCCCCATGTTTAAAAAGGTAAATATGAGACTTTTCAGTGGAAAAGGGATTCCTGAACCCTCTAATGGCCATTTTTAAAAAAATTAAAATTAGGTATGCTAGAACATGCCAAAATTGCTCCCATATCACCTAAAATATGCAAATGATTTTTCAGCCTTCTTGAATTTCCATCTGGGTGGATTTCTGGGAGACTGTATCTGAGTGTCTGAGGACTGCACCTTGCTCATTCCTGCTGTATATTCATATATCTACATCATATATCTACGTTTACAACAGATGAGAAATCTTGGTATCTGAGTGTTCGGCCTGGAGGCAGGCGGTACATCACGGTCCCTCTCAATTTGAAGAGACCCTTGACCAGCAGGCCAGGGCAAAGAGGCAGTCCTGAAACCAGCAAATTCAGGGAGCTGGACAGGGGACAGATTGTATTTGTCTTCAGCGTGGAAGGGATGGTCACTCTTGAATTGGTCTTCTCAGCCACACTAGACGCTGTTCCAGGTCTTCCATACAGAGCACATTAACATAGTCTCTCAAGACTGAAGGATGCCTAATAGATCTATATACAGTCGATCTATATATTCTGTTTTGGGTGAAGATACATTGGTCACCTTTTGAATCCTGTCTGATGTAAGTAGTGTTTTCCTTCATTTTATCTGTAAAATTATGTATTGTAAGCTAAAAAAGTGGTTGGTTTCAACTAGAGTACATGCAGTGAATGCAGAGGACTTACATTACACATTCAGTTACCAAAGATACACTGATTATACTCTAGCAGGGATAAATAATTAGATTTGGTATATCTGAGGTATCTCAGATGCTGATCTATCTATTATAGCATCCATCATCTATGTATGTGTAATGTATCTCTCTCACATACACACAGTTTCACCACTCTTTTCATATGAAGTATGCTTGGACACACAAAAGCTTGTGAAAAATAAAATTAGTTAGTCTTATAGGTTTCTCTCTCCTTCTCCTCCAAATATTTGTAGTAAGCAGCAAGTAAAGGGTCTCCCGGATTAATTGTTTTTTTTTTTAAAAAAATGTTTTGCAAAAGAGATTATTTTGAGCAGTGGTTCCTTACCATTTTTGAGTCATGACCCCCTTTAATAACAGTCAAGTAACTTGTGACCCACCACTAGCACATTTGCTTAAAAAGGCATTTTTAATGGGGTGAACCCATCTCTTCTCAGGAAGTAGAGGCTTCCTTCAATTTTAATATCTCACTCTGAAAGGTCAATAAAATTATTTTACAAGGGCTACAACACATATGCAGTAAGCATTATTTATTTATTTATTTATTTATTTATTTATTTCATTTATACCCTGCCTATCTAGTCAGTTGTAACATTAAACATATGACATATCACATAACATAATTTGCATTAAAAAATAACATAAAATAAAATTTTCCCAAAGATGGCAAGAAACAGGGTTTATTATAGCAGAAAGGAAAAAGAATTTAAAAAGTATAATTGGGTATTAGCTGGAAAGGGGGAAAGCCTGCCTGAACATCCATGTTTTCAGTTGTTTCTTTAAAATACCCAGCGAGGGGGATGCGCGAATCTCAGGTGGTAAGTTGTTCCAGAGGCGAGGAGCCACCGCTGAGAAGGCCCGGTTTCTTGTTTTTTCCTTCCGGGCCTCCCTTGGCGTCAGGCTCCTCAGCCTCATCTCCTGACTTGCACGGGTGACACGGGTAGAACTGGGTGGGAGTAAGCGTTCCGCCAAGTATCGAGGCCCTAAACCCTTTAGGGCTTTAAACGTGAACGTCAAAACTTTGAAGTCAACGCTGAACCGAATGGGCAGCCAATGCAGCACGGCCAGAATAGGAGAGATGTGATGGTATCTTCGTGCTCCACTTAGGAGTCTGGCCGCTGCATTCTGCACCACTTGGAGTTTCCGCGTCAGCCTCAAAGGTAGCCCCATGTAGAGCGCGTTGCATTATAGGTAAGAAGAAAATAAAAATAATGTCTGATGGAGCGGACTGGTTAATGAAAGCTCACATTTTAAAAAATATAAAAGTTAGTCTTTAAGGTGCCACCAAGTTTCTGTCTGGTTTGCTTTTTATTTGTCTTATGCTTTTACCTATAATGCTTGCAAAGACATGGCTATCCCTTCTACAGCTACAACACGTATAAGGCAACCCATGAACTTCCCAAAAAATACTTTGTGACACCCCCTCCCCCCAGATGATAATCCCCAAGTTGGGAAACACTGGTTTAGATGTTGGCCTATATTCAAAAATGTGAAAAGGTGTGACCCATTATTGCTGGTCTATAAGCTACCCACTCAGGGCAACACAGAATCACAGTTGTGATACACCTAACACTGAGTCTCAGTTATGATAGCAACCATTCGTGCAACATTTTCAAAGCCCAACATTTTGAAGCAATTAATTTGAACAAGAACCACTTCTGTGCTCCATGTAATCATGCAAATGAATACAGTACTCTATGGGAAAACTAGTGCGAAGCATGCATAAGTAATAGCATCAGCTTTTCCTGTGACATCTTGAAAGGGATAGTCATAATAGCTGGGACAGCTATTGATAATCCTCTAATAAGTTAATGATGAACTTTCTCTGCAGAGTCATATACCTGAATAGATGAGCCAAATACTCCTTGCTTGTGTCAACTGGAAAGCTACACACTGAAATTCCCTTGAAGAACTGAACACATTCCTCCTTGATGACTTGACCTAACCTAATAAGGTTGGTATTGTTACGTTAGGAATGCATTCATAACCACTTGGGTAGATGTTGAACTTGTTGTGTTAGTGTAATCCGGGAATTAGGCATCTCATCAAGACAAATGTCATGATTATGATGCCCTAGTGATTTCAGTCTAAAGTCCTCAAAACCCTAAATAGGAGTGACTAATGCCATGACTATAGTATTTCTTTCAAGAGCATAACAATACTTCCCAATAAACTCTATTGTTTAGAGCTGACAGCTCATCTTTAAACTTTTGAATATTTATAGCTCAGTTGAGTTTGGTGTGTCTGCTCTGTCATTTTCTAGGGACTTTTGCCTATGATTAACAATTAACTCTGCTTGCTTTCTGTTTTGATGTTTATTGTTCTTGCATAAGAAAACCTGTGTAAATAAAAATGCCTCATGTCATATAATCTACTTCCTTTTCAGCTGCTTGCTAACCTACAAAACCCATCTTTATTACTAAATGAACCATATGCAGTGGCAGGGGTGGCTCATGGACTGAGATACAGAGTACTCAGGAACACACACACACACACACACACACACACACACACACACACACACACACACACAATTTGGGAAGACATTACCACCTGGCGCAGTCAGAAGCTGTCCTCACTTAGGGACTTGCTTTCTGACACTGTGCTTCTTTATACCACTTCACTGCTATATTGTTATTGTCCCTTAGCACTAAATGTGTGTTAAATGCTTGCATTTAGAAAACCACTTTCCTGCGAAGGATGCAAAATCTAGACAATTCAAAGTGAATATGTAAAAATCTTTCAAATCATTTAATAGTCAATTTGTTGTTGTTGTTTAGTCGTTAAGTCATGTCCAACTCTTCGTGACCCCATGGACCAGAGCACGCTGGGCCCTCCTGTCTTCCACTGCCTCCCGGAGTTGGGTCAAATTCATGTTAGTAGCTTCAGTGACACTGTCCAACCATCTCGTCCTCTGTCATCCCCTTCTCCTCTTGCCCTCACACTTTCCCAACATCAGGGTCTTTTCCTAGAAGGTATTTTCCAATGGTCAATAGCAACAGGCAAATTAAAATAAGGGAATAACTGAGATTTTGAATAAAATATGTTTTTCCCCATACTGTTGAATTCAGTTCATTACCTACTAAGATTCTACAAATGTTAGGGTGGCTGATACCTTTTGTAAACAAGAGTCCAAAATTGATGTTACACATCTGAGAGGTGAATCCAGTCCTCTTGAGGCTGCATTCTCAAGCATCCTTGTGGTGCAGTGGTTAAACTGCTGTACTGCAGCCAAAACTGTGCTCATGACCTGGGGTTCAATCCCAGGTAGCCGGCTCAAGGTTGACTCAGCCTTCTATCCTTCCACGGTCGGTAAAATGAGTACCCAGCTTGCTGGGGGGGGGGGCATGAGTAGCCTGTGTAATTTTGGGAACCACCCAGAGAGTGCTACGAGACACCCAGAGAGTGCTCATATAAGCACTATGGGCCGGTATATAAGCAGAATGCTTTGCTCTTTTTTAAAATTCTTGTAGCATAGTTGGGAATGCTTTATACCCCGCTCTTAAAGAAAAAAGGCTGCGAATTACTGTGTGATTGCTCCCCACATACACATTCACATTTCCTGCTTTGAAATTTCATAAAGTTTCTTTGTCTTGTAGGTTCGTGCTGTGTATGGCCATTACTTGTATCTTCCATAGCCCAGAAAAAATAAGGAGAAGGTTGTGTGGTCCCCAAGATTACACAAATGTAAGGGTAGGTGATACCTTTTATTGGACCACTGTAAAATCATACAAATTATCAGCTTTCATTGAGAAACTCCCACTTCCTCAGACTCAGCAGAACCCCTACATGGGATAGTGCAATAAAAATTGTAGACAAGAGTCCAAAATTTATCTTCTATGTCTGAGAAGTGAATCCAATCTTCTACTGTCCAGTCTGTCTATCTAGTAAGAGAAATTCCTCCATTGACTTACTCTGTGCTGGAATATTAGCCTTTATTATGTGACATAAAGAAAGCTGACCGCCGAAGAATTGATGCTTTTGAATTGTGGTGCTGGAGGAGGTTCTTGAGAGTTTCCTGGACTGCAAGGAGAACAAAACTATCAATTCTAAAGGAAATCAACTCTGAGTGCTCACTGGAAGGGCAGATGCTGAAGCTGAGGCTCCAGTACTTTGCCCATCTCATGAGAAGAGAAGACTCCTTGGAAAAGACCTTGATGTTGGGAAAGTGTGAAGGCAAGAGGAGAAGGGGACGACAGAGAATGAGATGGCTGGACAGTGTCATCGAAGCTACCAACATAAATGTGACACAACTCCGGGAGGCAGTGAAAGATAGGAGGGCCTGGCGTGCTCTGGTCCATGGGGTCACAAAGAGTCAGACATGACTAAACAACTAAACGACGATTATGATACAAACTACAGTGAAGTGCATCCATATAGCTCCTGATTGGGCACGTGACCTAGAAGCCTCATGGTATGCAAGTGGAAAAGAAGATCTGCCATAGAAGCTTCCTTGTTGCTGTGTTGGAAACATCTGCCGTTGCCCATCCGGATCAGTAGCAGCAGCAAGTCAGAGACAGACATACAGGGAGAGGAACAAGGCAGGCCTTGGATCTACAGGTTCCAAATCCCTGTTATGCTCTTCCCATCACCACCCACATTCACCTGGGAAAGTGATTACAGACCCAGAGCTGGTACAGTAGCTGGCTAGTAGTGACATGTATGACATGTATGACTTCAGTATGCTGAGTCCTCACTCAGGCCTATGTAGTTTTCTTTGGTTAGCTATTTAGGGGGAGTATTTCATATCTCTATTTAAAAGTAGTGATATAAATATGTCCCATTTTTAGATTGTCCTACTAATCATGCATGATCAATATGTCAGACTTCTACCTCCTTAAATAGGGCTCTAACAGGATCTCTGCCCCCATCTGCCAGCCCTGAATATATCTCTGTCTCCACCTCTGGTGTGCCCCAATTCAGAAGCACAGAGATGCCGTATATTCATGCAGATGCCTTGCGTGTGTAAGCTGTCTCATTCCAGTGATCAGTTGTTGCTATGTTTCACCATGTACCCTGCTCTTTCTGCAATATGCTTAGGGCAATTAATGTGTTATTCCCAGGCAATCTCTCACTTAGGTGGTTTCCAAGAGGTCTTCAGGTCATTTCCTCTGTTCATTCTTTGTGTAAGTGGGTTGGGTTGCTCAACTGGAAATGAATGGCAAAATGTGTATATATACAGACATCAGTACCCCCATCAGAGTTCCTTCACCCATAAATAATCCCTCTAGCTATGAGTTATACTGATGTGGGAGGCATATCATCAGTTGGGATGATAGTAGAAACAAAGCACCCCTCTATTTTATGTTGCACTACATATGCTTTTCATGTATCTCCCTCGCACCCCAGTCTACCAATTTTCGAATCACATGATTCAAGTCCCTGCACTAAAGTGATGTAACTCATAGACACAACAACTCTTTAGTGTGGGTAGAATGCTGGAAATGTGCACAGGTTGACATGCACAAAGTAGCCGACAACCCAACAAAAACCATCTGACCACGTCTGGTGTCCTTCTATACTTAATGGCTTTTCCACTCATTTGCCTCCATTGTTCAGGCTGAAATAGTTCCCTGGTGCAATGCATACTAAAAAGAGCATGCAAAGGTCATCTGTAAAGATTTTCCTCCAGGACAGCCGCCAAGACTAGTACGAAAACTCATTTGTTCGTAGAGTTGGCAGCAAAGACTGACATGAGCATTTAACCATGGAGATTGTGTACATTCCTTGCAGTGCTCTAAATCTCAACATACAATGCAATTCAATAGCATATTTTGTTGAATTAAGTGGATCCTTGACACTTATTTTAATGTATGACTTTTCTGAGAAATATATAAACAACACATTTGTAAAATATGTTTTCTCCCTTTGCTGCTTGTTAAGATTAAAATGTTAGTCTCCTTTTCTCTGCCTCAGTTCACCACCTTTCCTATGACCGCACTTTTTAAAATTCCTATTAAAGAGTCCTCCTACACACTAGATTATTATTATTTTCTTGCTGATTCTTCCTGTATTGCTATCTCATATCTTCAGATATGTCATTTTTTTTAAATCATTGAACAGCAGCTACACATTTGGTTCTAAAACATTTTTATGTAATTACTTGCTTAAATTTTCTATTTCTGTCTAATTTTCTCAGTAACATTTGTACCAAAATGCCTCACTGAAGTTCGGTGTCAGTAAGCAAAGACAGATAATGTTTCCCTTTCATTCATTTTGAAAACTTATGAGTGAACATCTTGTAGAAAATGCTAGAGTTTCCTCATTTTAAAAAATTCCACTTTGAGGCTTTCTTATGTGGCGTTTTCCTTCCTGATCTTCTCACATAATTATTTTTGTAAGGGCCATACTAGATATTATGGAAAATGTGTATATACCCTGTGCCTAGCTTGCTTGTTCTGTCAAATGTGTTTTCCTCAGAGATAAGTGCTTTGACAGTCACACTTGCAAATGAAGCCTGTGTTGACCATCCAGTGACCAGTAATAAAATAAAGCTCCTTAGGATTAAAGATGTGGAAGTCACGGAAAGGCTAAAGACTCATTTGGATGAACACCGCTCTTTATTTTATATATTTATTTTATTTGCTCTGCTACTTAAGGAAGTACTGATTCTAATGGGCCATTAAGTGAGTTATCTAGTTTGACTCCATTCCTTTCTTTATAGACCTTAAACCAAAGAGTGAAGTAGCTCAAGAGGAAAGTTGGTATAAATAGGAAGTGGGGCAGAAATCCAAACCAGGAAGCAAAAATAAGTAGAGCAAGCATTAGGACCAAAGAGAAGTTAGTGCCGAAGGATGAACAAGGAGGCAGGAGCAAAGAAGGAGTGAATTTAAAAATAAAATAAAAACAAAATCATACACCAGAACTGAGGCTGCCCAGCCAAGCTCAGCTGAACAAAGAGGTTATCTTTCCTCCTGGTAAGGAGGAGTCAATGGTCAGCCAGGATGGAATGTGTGCAGAGTCTGTCCCTGCTGGTGTTTCATTATAAAGCTACTATGAACAGTTTAAAGGTTCACCCTAAAGAGCAGCTGCATGCAGTTCTAAGACTACTGAAAATTATTCTTCCCTGCACAGTATGGATGTGTTATTTTGGCCAGTTATTGCAAGAGTGTTTGAAAGAAAACCTCAGTGAAACCAGCAGGACAAACTTCACTTCTTCAGAGCCAGCCTAGGCACAAGGTGTATGCATGCGGGTGGTGGGAAAACAAGGGAGGGGTCTGCCATGGTTAGCTCCAGAATTTACTATTCTAGTTCTGACTATCCACAGAAACACTTCAGGTTGACCACAGAGGGTAACTGAGATTTGCAGTGCCATGCTGGAGAGTCTTCCAACTGGAGGTTCTTTCTTTTGCAGCAGCACCCTATGGTCCTTCTACAGCTTCCTTGGCCACTTAGGGTTGCCCCCAGTGTTGATTTGTTCTGTTTTTAAAAGAGTCAGGAAGTATAACTGAATGCTCAGTATTAAATCCAGTGCTTTTTATGTGTATTGTGGTGAGGAATATTGGGACGCAGGTAGCTGCGTTCCCCTTGCCTGCCCAGCTTCTCTGAGAATAGAACGCGCATTGCAGACTTCCAATCACCTTGTTGTATAATCATAATAACGACATATTTTACCTTGTCAAGTCCATGTGAAAAATACTGCTATAGCATTGGTTATTTTATTTCCTGGTCAGCTGTGGAGCATTACTTATATTGGCAAAATTAGGACTCAGAATACAGCCACTATTTAAATGAACTGCACAAGAATATTGTAACATGATTTAAATATGTTTCTATTTACTGCACCATGAGGTAAGGAGAATCCGGTTGATGCATGACATCAGTGACAGTTTACAGACTTTTTAATACAAGCTGATGTGAAAGGCTAATCCTTGAAACATTCCTCCTGTGGGTGATAATTTATCCTACATGCAACCTGGGCTTACAGAGCTGGCAAGCATGTCTTTTCTGTACAATTGGAAAGCACTGATGCACAGCTAACTGGTAATGCATTGTGCTCAGTTCTCTGCTCACCAGTGAATGATTTCCAGAAGCTGATTATTCTAGGATAAATGGTTTTCAAACAAAAAGTGTGTGCGGATTGCTGAACTGTGGTTTGCTTTTGCTGTTACAAATGGGCAGACCTCATTGATAGATTAGTCTGCTGTGGTGGACTTCGTTTTGTACATTCCACTGGCTACATCCTTTGATATATAACAATATAGTCTGTGTAAATGATGCATTTGGATCTGGCTGCGACACTTGAACTCAAGTTGAATAAGTTCATGGATTTAAATGGAGAGAGGTTCCCTGCGTGTAGAAGGGGGTCGCTTTTTGCTGTCCAAACAGCACCAACCCACACGGAGCTGTTCAAGGTCCAACAGTCTGTAGAAATAAGGGGTTGGACCCTGCCTCTTTATTCTAGCTCCAGCTTGCTTCACTTAATATTTTGTAAATTGGCTCCTTTTGTTTTGCAGTTGGTGATTTGGGGAGTTTGATTCCCCAGTGGGAAGAAAAGTCAACTTATGTAGCCTTGGGCAAACTGCACAGTCCCAAAGGACCCCTGGAAGAAAGGAAGTACTTCTGAGTATACCATGCCTAGGAAACCTTGGAAGGGGTCACCATAGGTCAGAATTGACTCAACAGCACTTCTTCTTCTTCTTCTTCTTCTTCTTCTTCTTCTTCTTCTTCTTCTTCTTCTTCTTCTTCTTCTTCTTCTTCTTCTTCTTCTTCTTCTTCTTCTTCTTCTTCTTCTTCTTCAATTTGGAGCCAATCCATTGTTTAGTGAAGCATTCTGTTCACACAGGAGCTAATCCTTTGACCCTGGGGAAAAGTATTCTCCCATGTGCATTCCCCAGTTACTGGTATACAGAATCATACTGCTTCTTATAATGGAAGTGGTATACAGCCATTATAATGACTCCTCCCTGGTGGCCTTTTGTTCTTTGGATTTGTCTAATTATCTTTTCATGCCCCCCCCCAACTTTTTGGTCATCACTTGGGGCAGCAAATCCCACAGGTGTGAAGAAGAGATGTAAATGTTCTGTGAAGATATGCTTCCTTTTATCTTCTCACAAACTCTGCTGTTTAGCTTCAGTGAGCAATCCTGGATTTTACTATTATCCAAAAAAACAAACAAACCCCAAAACTACTCCTTACTGACGTGCTCCACACTGTGCATACTTTTATGTAATGATATCGCAAGGACAGAGAGCCTTTGGACCTTCAGATATTAATCAATTACTACTTCCATGTTGCTGCATTATTGACCTGCCCAGCTAGTGATAATGGGTGTTGGAATTCAACAACTGGAAGTCCACGATTTCCTCATACCTGTTATATCATATTCCCCCTTTTTTGACTTTCCAAAAGTGCTGTTCGTTGCTCCATATGTACTCTTCTATGAGTAGACATCTGGATTCTGCCTGGTGTTTATATTCCCAATGTATTTTATCTGCTGCTTCTAAAAGGATTCCTTTTATACTCAGAAACGTAGGGTTTGAAACTTGAAATTCTTCATATGAGCAGCTCTGCTTTTCTAAAAGTATAGGCGAACTTCATCCTCAACAATTTATCAGTGTTTTGTGTGTTTTTTTCAGACAGAGCTCGGAACTATTAAAAAATGGCACCCTAGTTTTAGAAGGGATGAGCCAGCTCCTTTAAAAAGCATCTTCTCTAAATGGGAAAATTTATGTAAACAAAGCCAAAATTGCAGGTCAGATTTTCAAGTGCAAATGCAAAGGACAGACATTATGTTTAAAGTTGGGTGTATTCTGTTCCAAGTGGGAAGTTTGGCACATCCAACGTTTATGAGTCGTGGCATGTATTTTGATTTCAACAGTGGCTATAATGAGCGCATTTGTTATTAGTTATATTTGAATAGTATCTTTTTAACAAATCTTCTCAGTGTTTTTAACTGAAAGAGAAATGTACTCATATCAGATCATTTTATTTTAAAAATTATGCTTACTGTTACACCCAGGAGATTGCTTCATCTTTAGCCATTTCCTCTTTTTGGGGTTGCTTTTCTAATTCCCATTATGAAACCCTGAAGCCAAAAGGGTAGGCCCAAACAAATACGGGGTGTAGGCCTCAAGAGAAGGAAATACCTGCCCTGCGCTAGAAGTTGCTCTCATGGAAAGAAACGTAATACAGTGTATACAGAGATACATACAGTGAAGCCAATTAAAATAATTAGAGGCAAGAAGAATTAAAAGAAAGGTTAAGGATCTTTTATTTGTGACTTTCCACCACATGACAGGTCATAAAAGGATATAAACGTAGCCAAACGTAAGGCTGCAATTTCTACATTCAACTTGAAGCAGACAGTTCCAAACATTGCACAAAGATTGTTTCATCCTCATTACTGTGTGTGAAAATAAGAGGTTGGAAAGGTTACTCCTTTTCTACCATAACTCCCAGAATTGTGGTAGTCTGAAAAAGCAACAATTGCAAACTCTGGGAAATAAAACAGCCTTCTACTTATCTTACAAAAGGCAATAAAAAGAACAAATATATTTTTTTTCATAAGAAGACTGACTTCTAAAAGTTAGCATTCCAGTTGCAAAAACATATCTGGAGATCTGTTGTGGTTCTTTCAGATACTCATTATAAATTCTGTATTTTTAGCAAATAGTCATGATCCTTTAAGTCAAAAGAAAAACCTTTCGGAACAGTCAGGTGTTCCAAATAAATATGAATACAGACAAGCGTTGATTGCTGAAATTTACTTTGCCTTTACTTAAGTTAAAATAATAAAGTTTAGGATTCTTGGCCCAAGAGAAGAGGTGGGCAACCTGCAGCCCATGGGCCTCAGGGGTCTTTAGATACTTCCTGTGGCAGTCTGTGAAGCCAGGAACCACCACACACTGGCTGACATCCTGTTGTTTATATAGCATTTTACAACTTAGATGGCCTAGTGAATCCATGGAACTGACAGAGATGTTGACTTACTCAATCCCTATTGATAAAATACAGAAGAAAAGAACTATAGAAGAGAACTGCTGCCTCCAGAGGCTTCCAGGAACAGCAGTCCCACCCATCAAACTTTTTGGGATCAAGGGCACTTGGGAAGCAAGATGCCTATATGCTGCCTTATTCTCATCCCTGCTCAAGATATGACTGGGCTAAATGGACTCAGGATAACAATGAAAGATCCAGCAGCCTCACAAAAAGCAGGCAGGACACTGCTATTGATATGTCGACACTTGAATCTTTTATTATTCCCTCTAATGCCAGATCTTGTTTAACTGAGAAAAAAAATATGAATCTGTCAGATAGACATCTGGGGTGTCAATGCTTGAAAGGTCATGCTGACTTAGACTAAACAAATAAAGAGAATATTAGTAAGCTTGATGTGGCAGCATAAAAAGGCCATAATGTTCTTTTCTTTTACCAATCTATTGGTACAGAGGTTTCCGTCTCTCACTCAGACGTGGTTACAGCCTTACTACTCATATCCTGAACGTGAATCATCTACAGGTCATTATAAATAACCAGGCATCCACCCCCTGACTGATAAATTAATATCTTTTCTGTCCCATTTGGATACCACTGTTAAGACTGAGGTTACACCTGATGTGGCAATAATTGTTAACTTCATGTGGATGTATTTCAGTCTTTTATTATTAAGAAAGTGGTTAGGACTGGTAATCTTTACTCATGTTCTCTTTGTTGGTTGAAGCTTAATAGATGGAGGTGTATAGAACTTGGGAGGAAAATGCTTTTTTACTACAATTCCCATAATCCCTCAGCCAACATGGCCACTACCTAGGGGAATTCTGGTAGCTATAGGAAGGAAGAAAAATAACTTGTTTAATTTCTTGGGATTACTCACGTTTTAATAGGTTCATTGGAGATGAGTAGAACTATGGATGCAGAATTCAGTCTAGCAGGACTCCTTCAGATAGCAGCAGTCCTTTGAAGCCAGGGTAGATGTTCATTTAAACACTTCGCCATTCCGAAATTGTTATGATACCTTTGCTGCACAGGAAATCACTCCTATTTGTCTCATTGATTGCTGATTCATTTGTTCTCTTGCTCTCTCTGTGACTAATGTCTTTCAAAGGGTAAAGCAGCAATGCACCTGCTGGTGGCCTTCACCCCTTCCATGGAGATGTCAGGTCTTGGGTGCTGAGCATCTTTTTCTAGTTAAGTAGGTTTTTCGATCACTGTGATTGGTGGCAGTGATTTTTTGGACAGTTAAGACTCTCTCCCCACCGTTTGCTTTCACCAAAGGCTTCCCCAGAAATAAAAGAAACCTAAGGGAGCCTAGGAACCTTGGGGAAAAGAAGTAGGAAATTTTTAATTACCACAATACAGCCACTGACGATGACTTATGCAGCACAACTTTACATTACTGGATTTCAGCCCAATATAATTTATGAGTTGGGCTTATCTCGATGCTTGCTGGTAAGGATCAGTTGGACAGATGTAGATTTTTTGGACGCCTGATGTTACTAATGCATCACTGAGCTGCCTTTGACACTGCTCATCATCAAGTATTACTGCAAAAATTCTATAAGTTGACCAAGAATTATAAGCCAACTAAAGGAATGAATCTTTTTTGAAAACTGCAGGATTTTTTTTTTTAGCTTTCAAGGACAATGCCGCTAATAGAGGACTCAAAAGAATGGTGTACTGGCACGAAATGTCTTTGATGTTTCACATTATCAGTGAAAATGATATGGCATATTTTTTTAATTGTACTGTAGTGTTTCTAGCACAAAGAAAGAAAGAAAGAAATAAGCAAAGATAGGTTGTTGATCTGAAGTCATTCAGCTTCTACTTAAAAATTCCTAATTCTGGAACGTACGAGATTCCAGCTTGGAGAGAACCCTGGAGCAGCAAGTCTGTCTCCTATCTTCTTAGATTCAAGGGTAATTGGATAGGCCATATGTTAAGGTAGGGTCTGGAGAATTGCATTCCACCATTGTAGCCAGAAACTGGGAAGAACCTTGAAAAGTGGGGCAGCCTCATTTCTAGGCAGACAATATTTATGGAGATATATGGTGCCAGCTGATACTGCAAACACACACTCTGATGGAGAGGATGTGAGGGCCATGCCAAGGAAAGGGTAAAGCAATGACTTTCTGTCTTAGTCTTTTTCTATGAAGAAACTGTGCTAACTTGCATAATGAACTTGACAGATTAACAAAAAGTTTAGTATGAGCACCAAGAGCTAAATGACTGGCATATTTTTGTTTCATCAGAAAAAAAGGGTGCTCAGGATAAAGAACTTGTGATTAATAATTGTGACTGCACATGGCTGATCCCAGTTAGTACTGAAAATCTTGGTTTGCAGTTGGTTTGTACTTCAGGCAAAAGTATTTTCAGCAGCCAGAAGCTGATATGTACTGTATGTGCAAAGCCAAATCTTCGCTAGTAAATTTCTTAAAAGACATTCAGTTGTTCAGTTTTTCTAAGAAAATTCTTGTTTTGTCAGGAATGTGATTCCTAAAGAACTAAGTACATTTACCTCATGATCTGTCATCAATGGACACCACTGTAGTGATTAAAAAGTCTGTTAATTCCATTAGGAACTACATCACTGAGTTTATTCACCTTCTTCCTCTTTTTTTTTTAAATCCAATATTTTCTGTTGAAATGCAGAATACTTCTTTTAAGTATGTTTAAGTCTTTGGAGCCACCCTTCTTCACCATTATTGAGCTCCTGCAGGTTTTCTGGTTCTTCAATAACTTTGTAGAAAGTTCTTTATGTTGAAGCATAATAGTTTGTTCTACTAAATTTATAATAACTGCAGAGTCCTCCAATCTTCTTTCTTAGGCTTCTAAGACCTCTTCTTCATGTTCTAGAATTGCAACTTGCTGCATGAACACTGAAGAAGAACTCAAGGCCAGCAAAGAACTGCAAAAGAGAAATCAAGGAAGTCTAAGAGGCAAATTGTCACTCACTAATGATATGTTGGTTGCATTCTTGGATGCACACCCACTAAGAATGCAATCAGCAATTCATTAATGAGTGGCAATTTCCCACCTATACTTATACAGTTCCCTTTTGTTGTTGTTGTTTAGTCATTTAGTCATGTCTGACTCTTTGTGACCCCATGGACCAGAGCATACCAGGCCCTCCTGTCTTCCACTGCCTCCCAGAGTTTGGTCAAATTCATGTTGGTAGCTTCGATGACACTGTCCATCCATCTCATCCTCTGTTGTCCCCTTCTCCCTTTGTTGTTGTTTAGTCATTTAGTCATGTCTGACTCTTTGTGACCCCATGGACCAGAGCACGCCAGGCCCTCTTGTCTTCCACTGCCTGCCTGAGTTGGGTCAAATTCATGTTGGTAGCTTCAATTACATTGTCTAACCATCTCATCCTCTGTCGTCCCCTTCTCCTCTTGCCTTCACACTTTCCCAACATCAGGGTCTTTTCCAGGGAGTCTTTTCTTCTCATCAGATGGCCAAGGTATTGGAGCCTCAGCTTCAGCATCTGCCCTTCCAGTGAGCACTCAGGGTTGATTTCCTTTAGAATGGATAGGTTTGTTCTCTTTGCAGTCCAAGGGACTGTCAAGAGCCTCCTCCAGCACCACAATTCAAAAGCATCCATTCTTCAGCGGTCTGCTTTCTTTATGGTCCAGCTCTCACTTCCATACATCACGACAAGAAAAACCATAGCTTTGACTATGCGGACTTTTGTTGGCAAGGTGATGTCTCTGCTTCTAAAGATCCTGCCCAGGTTTGTCATTGCTTTCCTCGAAGAAGCAGGCGTCTTTTAATATTGAGATTGCTGTCACCATCTGCAGTGATCATGGAGCCCAAGAAGGTAAAATCTGTCACTGCCTCCATATCTTCCCCTTCTATTTGCCAGGAGGTGATGGGACCATGATCTTGGGGTTTTTTATGTTGAGCTTCAGACCATTTTTTGCACTCTCCTCTTTCATTAAGAGGTTTTTTAATTCCTCCTCACTTTCTGCCATCAGTTCCCTTATTTAGGCCTAAATTGGTAATAGAATTCCGGCATTCACCCTTTAAAAACATCCATAATGTTTATGTAAGTAGCACAAACAGTTCTAGTCACTTTACAGTGACCTTACCAAGGATGTCCCAAAAGGTGAACATAAGAAGAGCCCTGCTGGATCAGGCCAAGGCCCATCGAGTACAGCTTGCTGTATCTCACAGTGACCCCACCAGATGCCTCTGGGAGCACATGAGACAACTAGATACCTGTCTCCTGATACTCCTCCCCTGCATCTGGCATTTTGAACCTGGAGATTACACATACCCATCATGACTTGTAACCTGCAATGGACTTTTCCTCCAGGAATCTGTCCAATCTCCTTCTAAAGGCATCTAGGCCAGATGCCCTCACCACATCCTGTGGCAAGAAGTGAGAAATGTTTTGACTTACAGACTGCCTTGCAAATTTTGTATACTTAAAAATGTATGAAGCATGGTACAATGCTGAAAATACCGTTTGACAGATTGTATATTGTCCACATTTTTAGAACAACTAGATGAAAATAGGAATTACTGTGATGGATCTATGGGGTTTTGCTTAAAGCTTCCGTTGAGTTAGGACTTGGTCTCCTTCTTTTCTGTGACTCATAACATTTGTTCCATCATGATATTGGCTTAACACCTTGGGTGGATCCAGGTTGTTTTCTTCAATCACCTTCAGTTCAGCTTTCTAAACATCAAAACTCATGGTGGTGCATAGGCATAACAATGATTCATAAAGCTTGACATTTTTTTACTCCAAAAATTTCAAATGCAACATTTTCAGAATTGTTTTCATCTAGTACGATCTTTTAGTACTACTGTAGCAAGTATAAATTGGAACCCCGTTGAACCAGAGATTGCTAAGGAGTTGACTGGCCTTCCACATATTGAACCTTAGGGGTTACAACAGGCTGTACCTCCAGATAGAAAAATCAACCAGCTCATGGTTATGGTGCAGACTGAAGGTGTGACCATTGTTTTTGAAGCACTCACCTGCAAAGAAAGACATGTTATGAGTGGAAGCTCCCTTAAGATTAAGTATTTCCTGGAGCAGAAGTTTTTCTGAAGACTAATTGTGCAAATGTCTGCAGCTGAGACCTGGGTGGGATTCCAGCAGATCAGTGGTATAATAAGCTCAGAGTCAGGTCAGCTTTGGGACTATGAGGTTGATGGCAAATGATGTCTGCTGAGTTCCTTTTCTCATGACCCCTGCTGTGACTTTACTGTTGTGTTTGACCTTGGATTGTTTTGACTATGCTTTGTGCAATCTTCATGCCATTTGCTGTTTACAGCTGGACTACTAGATTATTAGTGGACAACAGTTTATTGCTGTTGGGATATCCCAGGAACAAAACAAAGCATATAACACAGAAATCGTTTACTACTGTGTTCTATTCAGACGGTTGGAAATACTCTGCTGATAGCATCCTAAATAGAAAAAATTAATCTTTGGTAAAATCTTTATTTTTGTCAGCACAATCCTTCCAAGCCAAGAAAGTTTCTAGAATATTCCTGTATTTTTTAATGTTTCTTTTACTACCAGTACAGCTAACAGAATATGATTTCAAATTTTCACAAAGTTTGACTAATAGATATTGTAATAAAAAAAAGAAAGCCATAATAAATAAAAGGTATTGGTAAAGTAAAGGTAAACGTTCCCCTTGACATTTAGTCCAGTCGTGTCTGACTCTAGGGCGCGGTGCTCATCACTGTCCCCAAGTCATAGAGCCAGCATTTTGTCTGTAGACAGTTTCCGTGGTCATGTGGCCAGCGCGACTAGACACAGAACACTGTTACCTTCCCACAGATGTAGTACCTATTTATCTACTCGCATTTTTACATGCTTTCGAACTGCTATGTTGGCAGGAGCTGGGACAAGCAACAGGAGCTCACTCCATCACGTGGATTCAATCTTACGACTGCTGGTCTTCTGACCTTGCAGCACAGAGGCTTCTGCGGTTTATCCTGCAGCATCACCATGTCCCCTAGGGGGAGGTATCGGTACAAGACAACAAAAAAGGAGGTATAGGTATACCAAATACAAATATATATATATATATATATATGGAGATTTATTGGAGAAATTATATATAACCCAGAAAGGCTGATGTGGTGGGAAATGGAATCATCAGAACTAGAGGTTAATATTGAAAAACATCTGTTTGGCCTAATTAAAAACATAAGTGAAATTAATAACCCTTTTTTAAAAACTATGTTAAATGTGTGGTATATATATAAAAAGAGTCTATGTCTGTCTCACTCTCCATTAGGACTAGGAACTGAAATAGAGAATTTTCTGACCAATATGAAAGTCTATTTAGAACTATTTAAAGAAAAAAATGATTAGATTAAAAAACGGTTGAAAAAAATGAGATCGAAAGAACAAATTAAACAGATTCTTCAAAATAAGAGTACATCACAGTTGAATTATATGCAATTAGAAAGATGGACAGATGAATGGGTAAAGAAATATAATAAAGCTAGGGAATATACAAAGTATGAACAGTTTGTATTATCATATGGAGATATTCAGATGACTGATTCCGTGAAGGGCATAGTGAGTAAAACATATAGATTCCTGCTAGATTTTGAAGAGGAAAGAAAAGAATAAATGGTGAAGAATGGATGAAGATGTAGAAAATTAGAGTTTTGTGATTTATGTCGGTGAGAATAAAAAGAAAACTTTTTCAAACTAGGCTTAAGATGGTATCTGACACCGATAAAATTGAATAAAATGAATGCTAGTTATCTGAATGTCTGTTGGAAATGTGATGAAGAAATTGGTACATACTTTCATATGTGGTGGGAATGCGAAAAAGTACAAAGATTTTGGAAACTAATCTTTAAAGAATTAAAGGATATATATGAAAAAGATATAGAATTTAATCTTGAGATATCTTTGTTGTTAATATTTGAAAATGTGGATTATGATATGAAAACTAGAGAGTTGGTTACCCATTTACAGTGGTGCCTCGCTTAACGGGTGCCCCGTTTAACGACGAATCTGTATAGCGATGAAGATTTTGCCATCGCTTGTTGCATCGCATTTCGATGGACCTGCCCCTACCACCCACCCACCCACCCCCACCCCGGCAAAGCGCCGCTTTCGGAAGCCTTCTGGGGCTTTTTTCAGCAGTGAAAATGCACCTCTGAAAGCACCGCTTTGCCGCGGGGGCTGTGCGGGGGGGTGGCGGGGGGTGCGGGCCTGTCCCTGCCACACCCCCACCCACCCCCACCCACCACCACCCACCACCACCCCGGCAAAGCGGGGTTTTCAGAGGCTTCCCCAGGGAATTTTCCCTGCCTATTTAGCTGCTGCGGAAGCTTCAAAGAGGCCCCGCGGATCAGCTGTAAGGCGGGGAGGGGGAGGGGCTGGAGCAGGGAAGCTGGCAAAATGGCCGCCTCCTGTGTTTTGGCCCGGATTCCTCGCTTACCGGGCAGCAAAAATGGCGGCCAGATGGAGGATTCCCTGCATAGCGGTGAGTTTTTCCCCAATAGGAACGCATTAAACGGAGTTTAATGCATTTCTATGGGTTTTTTTGTTTTGGAAAACGATGTTTCCGGATAGCGACGTTAATCCTGGAACGGATTAACGTCGCTATGCGAGGCACCACTGTATTAACAGCAGCTAGATTAATAATAGTTAGAAATTGGAAACCCGAATTTCAAAAGGAAGAATGGTATAATGAAATATAGAACATTGCTATAAACGATAAGTTAACTTGTAAGTTAAAGGTTAAGAAAGGAGAGATAAAAGTAATAATTTTTATGATATATGGGGCAGATTTCTTGAATATTTTCTAACAAAGAAAAGGGAAAGTTCTGAATCAGGAATCAATGCAGTTCTGGAGAAGAGGACAATAAAGGAAGAAGAAAAATAAAGACAATGGAAGAAGAGGAGACCAGGGTGGAGGGGAACACAGAGATTTGTATTTTGATTTATGTATTTTATCTTGTAGTTAGAATAAAAAGTTAAAAAAATTAAATAAAAGCTTGTATTTGTTATTAAAAAGAAAGAAAGAAATATTCTGATGACATCCATTGTTCCACCTACTGCAGGGAGTGAAAGAATCCAGTCTTTGCAGCTCCACTCATCAGCAGGACCGGTCACCCTCATTAGTGCATATGCACTACAACAGAAGAAAAAGACAAATTCTATGATGATCTATCAAAAAAATCCCAGAGAGAGACAGACACTGTTCATTTTTGGAGACTTTAATGCTAGAGTTGGTGCTGATCACAATTCTTGGCCCCCTTGTCTAGGCTGTTTTGGCATTGGGAAGATGAACAAAAATGGCCAACACTTGCTGGAGTTTTGCTGTTAATATGGTCTTTGTGTCAGCAACATGTTGTTTAATACAAAGCTTTGACACAGAGTCTCTTGGAGATATTCAAGATTGAAGCATTGGCATCAGCTCGATTTGATCCTCACTAGACACTGTAGCCTTCCTAGTATTATGATCGCACACAGTTATCAGGGTGCATATTGCGATACTGATCACTCCCTGGTGTGTAGCAGAGTAAAACTGTGAATAAAGAGATTGTATCACATGAAAAAGGAAGGAAGACCATGTATTGACATCAGCAAGACTCGCAATCAGAGAAAAGTGGAAGAATTTGCCCAAGCACTTGAGGATTTATTTATTTATTTATTTATTTATTTATTTATTTATTTATTTATTTATTTATTTATTTATTTTATTTTATTTTATTTTATTTTATTTTATTTTATTTTATTTATATCCCGCCTATCTAGTCAGCTCAGGACCACTCTAGGCGGCTAACAAACAAAGAATAATAAAAGTAAACATATATAAAACAGCATAAATAATAAAAACTTTGCAAAAGTAGAAAACAGTGGAAAGGGGAAGGAAAGGAACATCAGGAATTGTCTGGCAGGAAGGCCTGCTGGAACATCCATGTCTTCAATTGATTTTTGAAGATACCCAGCGAGGGAGCCCCGCCGAGAAGGCCCAATTTCTTGTCTTCTCCTTCCGGGCCTCCCTCGGCGTTAGGCTCCTCAGCCTCACCTCCTGGCTCTCACGAGTGACACGGGTAGATCTTGGTGGGAGTAGGCGTTCCACCAGATATCAAGGCCCTAAACCATTTAGGGCTTTATATGTAAGCATCAACACTTTGAAGTCGATGCAGAAATGGATGGGCAGCCAATGCAATGCAGCCAGAGTGGGTGAAATATGTTGGAATTTTTTCACTCCACTGAGTAATCTGGCCGCCGCATTCTGCACCACCTGTAGTTTTCACAGCAACCTCAAAGGCAGCCCCACATAGAGCGCATTACAGTGGTCTAATCTTGAGATTACGAGCGCATGTACCAAGGTAGTGAGCGCCCCCACATCAAGGTAGGACCGCAGCTGGGCTATCCGCCTAAGGTGATAAAAGGCGGTGCAGACCACCGCGCCACCTATGATTCCATGGTGAGCGCCGGGTCCAGATGGATCCCCAAGCTGCGGACCCCATCCTTGGCGGGCAGAGTCACCCCCCAAAAAGAGAGGGAGTTTCCCAAATCCCCAACTGTGGGGGTCCCAGCCTCAGCACCTCTGTCTTGTCCGGGTTCAGCCTCAGCCCGTTGCAGTACAGCCTCCAGGCAGCGCTGAAGGCACAGAACGGCATCTCCTGCAGTTGGCAAAAAGGAGATGTAGAGCTGGGTGTCATCCGCATACTGATGACACAGAGCTCCACACCCCCTGATGACCCCACCCAGCGGCCTCATATAGATGTTAAACAGCATTGGGGAGAAAATTGACCCCTGTGGAACCCCACAGTTGAGGCTCCACAGGGCCGAGACACTCTCCCCAAGCTGCACTCTCTGGGCGTGGTCCTCCAAGAAGGAACGGAGCCAGGCCAATGCCAGGCCACCTATTCCAGGCTCGGAGAGCCTCCCCAGGAGGATACCGTGGTAAATGGTATCAAAGGCCGCTGAGATATCGAGGAGGACCAACAGAGACACTTTGCCCCTGTTGGCCTCCCTCAGTAGGTCATCACACAGGGCGACCAATGCTGTTTCTGTACCGTGGCGTGGCCTGAAGCCCAACTGAAATGGATCCAGGGCATCTGTTTCGTCCAGGAGTGATTGAAGCTGATCGGCTACCACCCTCTCGACAACCTTGCTTAAGAAAGAAACGTTGGCGGCGGGTCTATAATTGCCAATTTCATCCGCCGCCAAGCTAGGTTTCTTCCTAATGGGCCTAATGAGTGTGTCCTTCAGGGCAGATGGAAATTATTTCCGTGGTCCATTCCGTTGTTAAAGGCCTGGCTGCTTTGATTAGCCAGGCCAGGCAAGGGTCCAAGGAGGAGGTGGTGGCACAGCAGCGGTCAATCGCCCTGGTCACAGAGTCAGGCGTGACCGGCTGAAAAGAGTCAAATATCACTGGGCAAGACGGAGCACTGTACATCTCAGCTCGACTCACTGTATTCAAAAAAGGAGAGAGGTCCCGTTGGATGGCCTCCACTTTTGATTTTAAAAATGCTGCAAATTGGTCCGGTGAAAAACTAGGGGGAGGCTTATCGCCCAGACCAACTCTGAATAGATCGCGTACTATACGGAATAACTCCGCCTGCTGATTGGACGCCTCGCTTATCCGGTTAGCGAAGTATGATTGACTGGCAGCCTTTACCTTAGCCAGGTAAAGGTTAGTAGCAACCTTGACAGCTATCCAGTTAAAATCCGTCGGGTCCTTTCTCCATTTGCACTCTAGCCATCTCCTGACCCGCTTCAGCACCCAGAGGTCCTGATTAAACCAGTGCGCCGGGCAGTCTATGCGGTGGAGAGGGCGTTTAGGAGCGATCGTGTCTACAGCCCTAGCCGTGGCGGCGAACCAGCCATCAATCAGAGCCTCAACAGGAGCGCCAGCCAGGTCAGCCGTAACACCTCTCATGGCTTCCTGGAATCCGGTCGGATCCAGTAGCCTTCGAGGACGGAACATCACAATGGGTCCCTGCTCCCTGTGAGGGGGGAGAGCCATTTTAAGGGTGCATTTTATTAGGTGGTGGTCCGACCATGACAAGGGTACCAACTCAAGGTCAGTCACCATCGGACCACTCTCCCTCCCATTAGTGGAAAAAACCAAGTCAAGTGTGTGGCCGCCCACGTGGGTGGAGCCGATGACATGTTGGGACATGTTCAAGAAGGCCATGGTCTCCAAGAACTCAAGAGATGGTCCGGAAGTCTCTGCCCCCGCATGCACGTTGAAATCCCCCAAAACCAAAAGCTTCGGGGAACCAACACTGCCGTGGAGACAAAGTCCACCAGCTCCGTTAGGGAAATGGCTGGGTCGTGGGGAACATGGTAGCCCAGCAAGATCCCAATACCATCCCTGGCCCCAATCGACATGTGGAGGGCCTCAAGACCCAGCTTTAGCACTGAGGAGCACCTAGCAACCTCCAAGCTGGATTTGTGGACGATGGCTACTCCCCCCCAACCCTCCAGTCTACCCTGGTGTTGGACAGCATAACCGGGCGGACAGATGAGTGCTGGGGGGACCCCCTTCTCCACCAATCCATGTTTCAGTTATGCAAGCCAGGTCTGCATCCTGCTCCGAGATGAGGTCATGAATTACTTGGGTTTTATTGGATACAGACCTGGCATTCAACAACACCACAATGGGAACAGTTCACGAACACTATTTACAACTCTGCCTTGTCCACATTTGGCAGGAAGACCAAAAGATGGCAGACTGGTTTGAAGTTCACTCAGAGGAGTTGATGACAGCCATCGAGAAAAAGAGGAGAACTCTAGCAGCATACAAAGCCTGTTCTAGTGAGTAGAACTTGCAGGTTCTTTGAGTTGCTCGTAGCAAAGTCCAACAGACTGCCAGGAGATGTTCTAACAATTAATGGCTTCAGCTCTGCTCTGAGATACAGATAGCAGTGGACACAGGCAACATCAAGGAAATGTATGACTGTATCAAGCAGGCTTTAGGCCCAATACAGAAGAAATCTGCTCCCTTGAAGTCTGCTACAGGTGTGATCATCCAGGACCGAGCATAGCAGATGGAACGCTTGGTGCAGCACTACTCTGAGCTATATTCCAGAGAGAATGTAGTAACCGAAGAGGCATTAAATAACATCAAGTGCCTGCCTGTCTTGCATGAGTTGGACAGCTAACCAACATTAGCAGAAATAAAAGCAGCCTTGGATTACCTTGCCTCCAGCAAGGCACCTGGGAAGGATAACATCCCTGTTGAAGTGCTGTAAAGAGACAATCACCACTCAGCTGTATGAAATCTTTTGTCTTTGCTGGAGGGAAGGTGGAGTACCACAGGACATGAAGGATGTCACCATCACCACATTGTACAATAACAAAGACAACAGGAGCAACTGCAATAACTACTGTGGCATCTCTCTTCTCAACATTGTAGGGAAGCTGCTTGCCCATGTTGTGCTGAAGAGCCTCCAGGTGCCCGCAGACAGAGTTTATCCAGAATCACAGTGTGGATTTTGAGCTAATAACTTCACCATTTACATGGTATTTTCCCTCCTACAGTTGCAGGAGAAATGCAGGGAACAACGACAGCCATTTTTGTGGCCTTCATAGATCTTACAAAGGCCTTTGATTTGGTTAGCAGGGATGGCCTTTTTAAAGTACTTCCCAAGATTGGATGTCCACCTCAACTCCATAATATAATCAGGTCTTTTCATGAGGAAATGAAGGGCACTGTCGTTTTTTATGTCTCCACATCAGATCCCTTTGACATCTCAAGCAGAATGAAACAGGGCTGTGTCCTCACCCAACTTTGTTTTGGATCTTTTTTGCTCTCATGCTGAAGCACGCTTTTGGAACTGCAACAGAAGGTGTCTCTCTCCAGACCAGACTAGATCAGACAGAAAGCTCTTTAATCTCTAGTTTGAGAGTGAAAACCAAAGTCCAGTTGAAATGCAAGCAGGACTTCCTCTTTGCCAATGATGCAGCTGTGTTGCCCATTCTGCTGAAGAGCTCCAGCAACTTATGAATCGTTTCAGTAAGGCCTGCCAAGATTTTGGGTTAACAATCAGCCTGAAGAAGACACAAGTCATGAGCCAGGGTGTGGACTCACCTCCCTCTATTACCATCACTACAGAATTGAAGGTTGTTCATGATTTTGTGTACCTTGGCTCAACGATCTCTGACACACACTCTTTAAATGTCGAGCTGGATAAACGCATTGGGAAAGCAGCTACCATGTTCTCTAGACTCCCAATGAGAGTATGGCTTAATAAGAAGCTGACGGCATATACTATACCAAGATCCAGGTCTATAGAGCCTGTGTCCTGAGTACACTCCTGTACTACAGTGAGTCCTGGACCCTTCGTGCATGGCAGGGGAGGAAGCTGAACATCTTCCATATGCGCTGTCTTCAACACATTTTTGGTATCACCTGGCACGACAAAGTTCCAAATAGAATAATTCTAGCATGAGCTGGAATTTTTAGCTTGTATACATTACTAAAACTGTGACGTTTACATTGGCTTAGGCACGTCATGAGAATGGCTGATGGTCGGATTCCAAAGGATCTCCTGTATGGAGAATTAGTGCAGGGAAATCACTCCAGAGGGAGACCACAGCTGCGATACAAGGATATCTGCAAGCGGGATCTGAAGGCCTTAGGAATGGACCTCAACAGATGGGAAACTTTGACATCTGAGCGTTCAGCTTGGAGGCAGGCGGTGCATCATGGCCTCTCCCAATGAGAAGAGACACTTGTTCATCAGGCCAAGGCAAAGAGGCAGTCCCAAAACCAGCAAAATCAGGGAGCTGGACAGGGGACAGATTGTATTTGTTTTCAGTGTGGAAGGGATTGTCACTCTCGAGTTGGCCTTCTGAGCCACACTAGATCTTCTGAAGATCTTAATGTCCTGAAAGGCTCATAAGAGCCAGTAGTCCCTTGGATAGCCAGTGCTCAACCCATTCAGGACTTTAAGGGTTAAACCAACACTGTAATCGGTACGGGCTTTTCAGAATCAGGTGCATGTGATTCTGATACCGCACATCAGTTAGTAACCTAGCTGCTGCATGTTGAACCTATTGAAGATCTCAGACCCTCTCCAAGGGTAGACCCACACAGAGTAGATTTCAGTACTTAAGATGGGATATACTGTAACTAAGGTAAAGATGTGCTTATTACTAGTTGGGAACCTATCGTTGGAAGTGAATCTTTCGTTGCATAGACTTCTTGTATATATGCTGTTGACACCCTCCCATCTCTTAGAAAGTAATAAATATTGAACTATGTTGGGTATAATATTCGTCAGTTCTTCAAAGTGCTTAAAAGAGGATTGAGTGGCAGTATGTGAAGCACTTCTATGCCAACAGTAGCAGGACATTCTGAACAGTCTGTAGAGACTCTCATTGTAAATATTAACACCTTCAATATGAGGAGCGATTTTCCACAGCAGCCTTACTCCAAATGTGCCAGGAATATTAGCCCCTGATATCTTGCAAATAGAGCAATACAAATTTGCATGTTATTTAGACTCATGTTATTTCGTGGTAATATTATTTCATGTTCTATTCATGATGGTATCCATTTTCATTTGACTCTTTAATTATATATTCCAGGAATAGACGTGTTCTCATAATTACTTCCACATAATTAAACTACCTGTTCCGTGATTTATATTGCATGTAGCAACTTTTTTACTGCTATTCTAGAAATACAATGAATTCAATAGCTTTGACCTAAAGCTACAAGACTGTAGTGCTGTTATGTACTGAAGTCTCATGGAGCTATGTTGGATCGAGTTGAAACATAATTTTTCAATTTATTACTACAGGCTATGAAAATAATACCTAGGATATAGTTTTCATATTTGTATTAGAAATGAGAAATGGAGAGATTTATTGATTTCTCTCTCTTAAGCATTTCATCCAACAATGTGTTCTTTCTCACAATTGCTTTATTTATGAGAAAGACCCATTGCATATGGTAGGTATGTTCTTATGGAAGCAACCAGAAGATCAAACATCCATATGATGTATACGTGTACATACTTGTGAACATATTAAGGTGTCAGGTATTAGTCACAGATCCCACTGTCTGCTACAAACAGGCCTTACATCAGAAATCTTCAGATTTCTTTGGCCGGAACCCTGTTGCACAGCTCTATATGTGCAACATGAATGACATCAGCAGCAGCATGTTGCCGCTGATTAAAATCTTCCTTTGGCAATTTTGGGGTGCATGTGACTCTTACACAATGTGACAAGTCACATGCAATATGAAATTGTTATAAGAAGCTGTCGTTATTTGCCTGTGTGGATAATGTCATTTCCATTGTGCATATGGAGATGTGTAACAGAATTTCAGCAAAAGACAAAATATGGCTTTGGATGTGAGAAGATGAGAATATCCAAACCCCTTCTTTGTCATAAAGTCAGAGTTATATAGAGTTATGGCCTCTATTTTCAGTTCTAGCCAATAAATATTTTCATTTTCTTTTTTTTAAATTAAATTTATTATATCAATAAGTAGTAACTTCAACTAATTCATGTAATTCTTGGAAGAGTAATGGAATAAAGAATATAACATAACTGATATGATGAATAGAGGTATGTAAATGAGACATTGATAGAATAGCAGTAGAGGCTAGTCCATGAGTATGACAAGTTCAAAGTTTCTCCAGTAAGACTAGTAAAAGGTAAAGGTTCCCCTTGACAATTTTTGTCCAGTCGTGTTCGACTCTAGGGGGCGGTGCTCATCCCCGTTTCCAAGCCATAGAGCCAGCGTTTTTGTCCGAAGACAATCTTCCGTGGTCACATATCCTGCCTGTTTTGTTCTTACCACTCCAGGGGCTGCATTGGATGTCAGCTACCTGCCTAGCCAATCTCTGTCTTGTTTGTAGAATTCAGAAGATAAATTAATTCTACAATATACCAAAAATACACATGATGATTCTAGAAGAACCAGCAGGATTACACTCCCCCTGTCAGTCTCCCTTAGGTGATCATCTTAAAGAACCACCAGTACTCCCATGATGTGGCCCGAACCTTGATTGAAACAGGTCTAGAACAGTGGTTCCCAACTTGGGTTCCCAGGTGTTATTGGACTACAATTCCGAGAAATTCTGGCCAGCACAGCTAGAAGTTGAGGTGTCTAGAAGTTTTAGTCCACGTACATCTATATACCCAAAGTTGGGAACCATTAATCTAAATTCTTCATCTCATACAAGAACACTGCAGCTAATCAGATACCACCTCTCTATTAGCTTGTCCAGAAATGGGATGTTAGTCTATAGCTGCTTAATTAATCCATCGCCATTTTGGGTTTCTTAGGAATGGGTCTTATTATGGTTTCTTTTAAGAAATGCATCGTAATCTCCTTGGCAGATTTTAATAGCCAAGATGGGCAAAGATCTAAAGAAGAGAGGGCAGCTTTAGAATGTGAAAATACCTTCTCTCCATATTCAAGGCATCACCAATTGAAACTGATCCAATAAACCTTGACTAGGCAGTGCGCTGGACATCTCAATTTGATCTATTGGTCACAAAGAGTAGTCCAGGTCTCTACTGTGCTAAAGACTTGATTTAGCACAATAGAGATTAAAAACTGTACATTAATTTGTTACACTAGGCTTTTAACAAAAATCTAAAACTTGGCAATCCTACTTCCTTTATTATGTTTTCTCTTACTACATGTTTTACTAATGTTTGCTTGAGAATGAAATGAAAATTGCACAACATACTGATTTTTAGATAATATGGAAAGGTGTGTTGATGAACCAGACTGCCCTGCGGGATCAACTTTGCTGTATTTCAAAGCATACAGTATAATCTCTAATTCTGCTGATGCAGCGATACATTTCTTCTTTAAGGGCCCAAACATCTGTGCCAAGCAATGAAAGTGAATCCTGAAAAGAATAAGGCTGATTGCATTTCTTTGAGGTTGGATTCAAATGTATTGCATAATGTAATTTTTTTTAAAAAAATCTTGTACACGAGAGCTCTCCATATGTAAGCAAAATGGCAAACAAAATACTTCCACGTACACACATCCACTCTCCCAAACCTGAACACAGGTTTACAGAGGGTTCATCCAGATCAAGCATTTTCCCCTCCTCTCATTGTGCTCTATGTGCCTCATGCAGTTTTACAGAGAGATAGATTTTACAAAAAACAGTAATGAGATTGCTTTAAGCTGGATAGAGGGAAACCAGCCCTCAAGGAAAGACCCATTTATTATTGCAGTGGCCCATTCTGTTGTTATTGGCCTGACTGCTTTGATTAGCCAGGCCGGGCAAGGGTCCAAGGAGGAGGTGGTGGCTCGACAGCGGTCAAGCACTCTGGCCACAGAATCAGGCGTGACAGGCTGAAAGGAGTCAAGAATCACCGGGCAAGGCGGAGCACTGGACATCTCTGCTCGACTCACTGTGTTCAAAAAAGGAGAGAGGTCCCGTTGGATGGCCTCCACTTTAGATTTAAAAAAGGCTGCAAACTGGTCAGGTGAAAAACTAGGGGGAGGCCTATCATCCAGACCAGTTCCGGATAGGTCATGTACTATATGGAATAACTCCGCCTGCTGGTTGGACACTTCACTTTTTATTAAAACATGTTAATGCACTTCTGGAGTTAAACTGTGCCTCAGTATGTCATATAGTGCAAAGAAACCTGGTGAGTCCTAGTGAGTTCTGGAGAGATGTTAGCAGTTAAAATGGAATAGAAAAATTATTTCATGGACACATTTCTTGCAGTCATTCATTACTTTGAGGCATCCAAGGTACCTATCCTAAAGGAAATTTAAGAACGGCACAAACCTTTTTAAACAGGTTCAGGAATTGAATGAATACGCTGATAAAAACAGTAGGAGAAAGTTTTATTCTTTTTGTATGAAATACACACCAAAGATAGAGAACATAACTAGACTTGCAGAGTTAAAAAGATTAATGTTTATTAGGGTTGTTGCACATACAAGGCCCCCAAATTTAGAAGGCACCAAAATCTACTGGTAAGAGTTAGGAAGCTACTGGTAAGAGGAAAAGAAATAGCAAAACCTCTTTGACCTATTCAACTTCCTTTTGTTTGAAAGCATTAATTTTTTTCTGTTCTGGGGGATACCACATTGTCTTCCTTTTTCTTTGGGTGTAGTCATGCACATGTGTCAGAGTTATTTTATTTTATGAAACTCCTGCTGGTCAGCCTGTACCAGACATGGTCAGTTTTATAACAATTATGGCCATTGTTTTCTAAGGCCTATTTTTAGGATCACTATTTCAGCCCCTGCAGCCGGGATCCTTTCAAAATAATTCTTTTTCAAGATAAGCAAGAATAGAAATTTCAGTTTATTTGAACTGTTTTAAATCTGGAATTATTTGGGATCAAATAATTTCTGAATGTGTGGAAATGGTTTTGCTTTTTAAAAATTGTAACGTGAAAACCCTTTGTCCAAATGTCTCCATATTTGGCACAGAGCAAGAGACTATCTGCTACACCTGTGCAAGATTTGCTGCTGATTTGAAGTCCAATTTCACAGTTATCCTTTTTTTTATTTGGGCTGCTTCCATTTTTAGAATTGCCTTGTAGAATGTTCATTAGCTGAGCTGCACAACATAGTTGCATTCTTGTGAAGGCATAAATGATATAATACATGACTCAGACAGAGAGACAGCAGTTGCTTATGGCCTCCTTGCAATTTCATAATGAAGACAAGAACACTCTATTGTCAGTTTCTGTAGACCAAGAAATAGCTAGTTAAATCTACACTTCTCAGAGTTCAAGCATTTTCTGTTTCACACATTTGAGGAATATGATATAGTTTAATGTTCCATTTTTGACTAAAAATAGTAGATATGATCCTTTTACACACCGAAAGCTGGACAAAAAGGTATAACTTCCATTTTTCCTTACCCTAAAACACCACAGAATTCCATTAAATATTACAGTGATATCACAGCAAATGTCAAGTATAGAAATATGATTAGTTAATTAAGTAGTTACAAGATCATTAACAGTTTGTCTTCATTAAGCTTCCATCTTCTTCCTGGGAGAATGTTGTGTGAATTAGGCTGCAATCCTATATCCACTTCCTCGGCATAAACCCCACTGAGCTTGCTATGAGAGACATATGTTTAGGATTGCATTTTTGAAGCCTGAGAGGCCCTTTGGTCAAAACAGAATGTAGAAAATGACTGCCTTTTTTTGGGCAGTATTTATTGAAGCCGATGCCCTTGAATTCAACAGACGTATTTGATATCTGACATCAATAGGGATCCATAAGCTCACACCATTATTATGTCATAGTTTTCTACCTGGTATATTACAGAACCGGTTGTGCTGGTGGCATAAAATATTCTGACAACCAAAGAACTTTGAATATAAATATTGGGTATAGTTTCTTCAGGAAAAACATAGAACTTAAATAGCATTAACTCATATTTTTGTTTCTTATCAAGTGTCAGACATTCTTGAGGATTTGGCAGGATTCCGTAATCCCTCAAACTCTAGATGATTTATAGTTCTCCATAATGTTCAGTGAAATAATTATATGCCAGCTGCATAGCCTGTTCACCAGTGGCAGTCTCTTACTCCCTAATCCAGATCTGTTATGTACAGAGATGAGATCCATGCCAGCAACTCTATACTTTTATGTATGCATAAGGTTTTTATCTGCTTGAATAATGTCCTTCTGCTGGACACACTCTGATCTATAGCTGGACTTTCCCTTTACACTAAAGTGGTGTATTCATTCTTTGTCCATATTTATATTTTAAAAACAGTTTAGCCTGCAGGAGTTTTGAAGTGGTTACTTATTTGATTGAACCCTCGTTGTGTCCTATTGTATAGCATTTGACACCTGTTTCTCAGAAGAGAGATGAAATGTTTGCAGGGGGAGTTGTTGTGTGTACTTTCACCACAGGTTACCGGCTAGAGAAGATGCTATTCTTTCTAAATATTACTTGTTATTTGTAGCACCAGCCATTTGTGTGTGAAATTTGTGACACTTCTTTCCTATTTCACAAGAAGCAAAGGAACACCTAATTCTACTTAGTAATCCAATGGCAAGTACTCCCATTCACATGACCAGTGAACACAGAGTGGGGTGGGAATCCCATATGCTCTCGTTGCTTGGGATTTCCATGAATTCATGATTTGCTGCCATTTTGTAGCTTCCCAGCTGATAACAGATGAACATATGCTTGTTGAGCTACACTGGCTCCAAGTTCATTCTGAGACCAAATTCACCAGTGTTCACTTTTAAAGCTCTTTATGCCAATTTACTTGTGGGTCTGTACTCTGAGGTTATTTTTGTACCATCAAAGTATGTCACTGAGGCACCACAAGAAGACCTTTTTATTGTACTATTCCACTTCTTCATTTTAATTTTATTGCATTTTAAGAACATAAAAAAATGCTGGATGAAACCAGCTATTCCATTTTGTGCCCCTAATGCTCACAGGTAAGACAAGAGTGTGTAATTATACCGTTGATACAGGTTTTGAGTGCTACTAGTACGGAAAAAAGGCCTGAAAACCTTCAGAATGACAGCAGACCCTAGACACAGTATGTGGCCATTCCATCTCCACCTTTATGTTCTTCTGTAAATTAGCCGCTGGTGTATGTTTAATGTGCATTTTATAGTAATCTAAATTGGGGATTGTCTTTTGGGAAGTCATTATGTGCACTTGTTAAAAATAGATATAAAAATTAGTATTTGCATGAATAAATCATGACGGCATTTCTTCAGAAGGTGTCATAAACTCTAGTCATTGTTTCTCCTGAATACAGTTAGAGCTGAAAACAGGGTTGGAAATGTCCATGTGCCTGTCTGCCACCCCCGCCACCCCCACTGGACATCATTGTCAGCCCTTAACACAAGAGACCTTCCATGAGTTCAACATAAATGCCAGAAGGATCTCTCTAACTGTGTTTGGCTAAACACAGATTTAGAACTCCTGTGATTGGGAGCCTAGCTCAATTAAAGGAGCTGCCTGTTTGGATGAATGCTTGAACAAGGCTGTTATCTAGTTTAATCACTCATAGTTTTTACCACTAGTAGAGTCTGTCATCATTTTCAAAGAGATAGCCATGTCAATCTGTTTCAGCAGCTACAACAAGAGCAATAAAAACCCAAAACGTATTGTGGCACCTTTAAGACTAGCAATTCTATTTCAGTGTGAACTTGCATAGATTACAAACTGCAAATCTGAAAATTGAAGCTCAAATCTTAAAAGTGATGATCTTTAAAAAGCCTCATTTTTTTGTGTTGGTTCTTGTTATGTAACTTGTTGTGTCATTTTCCATGGCATTGGTTTCAGCATTAAGATCATGTCTCTAAGTAAGAATAACTCTACTTTGTTGTTTCTTTTTATTGGTCTTTAGGCACATTTTCAAAAACAATCCAGCAAAGCAACTTGGCACACATTGTATTAAATAACACATTTAAAGCCTTTGGAAGAAGAGGAAACTGCAGGTGGCACCAGAAATTGTTGAGCAGCAAAGGGGACTTCCAAAGCAGCCCTACTCCAACATGTTCTTCAAATCTTTGCTTGTCTTTATTATGCAGTCTGTAATATCTGCAATATTACGGAATGTTATTGTTAATTTATTACACTTTCAGACATGGCCCTATTCAGAATGGAATTCCTGCATGACAACAGATAATGTTCTTCCAGCTATCATAATTAATTATTCCTTTTCTAAATTGGAATACTTTTAAAGTAGTGAAAAAAACTGGCACAGTTGCTTGACTGATTCATTTAATAACAAAAATCATCACCATTATCACCTTAGAACTTCAGCGCTGGAAGGGACTCTATGGGTCATTGAATCCATTCCTTGTCAAGGAGGAACAGTGGGGAATCAAACTCCCAACCTCTGATACCTAGACCACTGAACTATCCGGCAGTTCTTAGAAGTTCTGTGTAGAAAACAACAATGTTAGCTCATGGCATTATTTCAGTCCCCAGCAATAGATTTCCATGAAACACTGAGCCTTCTTTTCTTAGTTCAAACTGTATTAAACAAAGGTAACATCTTGTACTGAAAACAAATGGCTTGGATTTTACCTAAAAGAGTTGGCTTGTAACGTTTATGCTTGTTTATGCTATGCTTATGTTCAGCAGACCTGTAGCCAAAAACTTTCAGGTGCCCACCTAAATATAATGAAAGAGGTCAGTACATTGAAAAGAAAAGCAGGTGGTTGCACTGTCCACTTAAAGGAACTCTTCTCCAGCAAATGAATGTGAATGTTTGCAGGGTCAGTGCAGTCTGGTGAGATCAGTGGCCAGTGCTCCTTTGGAAAGGGCAGACAAAGATGTCCAGCTTGATGCTGCAACGAGACAGCAGGAGGGGGATGGAGCTCCGTCCCCTGAGCTGAATTCCGACCTGTTTGGGACCCCACCCCGGGGGGTTAAAACCACCTCGAAGAGGTGGTGAAATGGGGAAGAAGTCTGTTGATCATGGGGAGGGTGGCATTTACCAACGTTTGATCCAGGAAACGCCCCAATCAACCAGCAGGTGGAAACAAGCAGCTGAAATAGCTTGCTTGCAAGTCATCAGTAGCTGGCAAATGAAAAAGCGATGTCAGCCAATTTAACATTGTCATTACCACTGGGTGAGATACAAAATCTTAAATATACTGCTTTATGATTATCCCTGGATGGAGTAATCCCTTTAACAGAAATAAGCGTCTCTTAGCCCCAATACTAAGTAGAGCAGTGGTGGATCTGGGGAAGGGGAAAGAGACGCAAAGAGATGCAAACAAAATACATTGGACATTAATTAAACAATTATACTTCAATGAAGGAAGTTTGGTATTGTTGTTTAGTTCTTAAGTCGTGTCCAACTCTTTGTGACCCCAGAGCACGCCAGACCCGCCTGTCTTCCATTGTCTTCCACTGCTTCCCTTCAACAAGTTTGTTCAAATTCATGTTGGTAGCTTTGATGACACTGTCCAACCATCTCATCCTCTGTCGTCCCCTTCTCCTCTTGCCTTCACACTTTCCCAACATCAGGATCTTTTCCAGGGAGTCTTCTCTTCTAATGAGATGGCCAAAGTATTGGAGCCTCAGCTTCAGGATCTGTTTGGTATTATTTTGGTGTTAAATTTAAGAAATTTTCCTTTTGCCACTCAGAGTAGAACTTTGGTCTAGATGGGTGGGGTAGAAATCCAATAAAATAAATAAAAATAAAAAGGATTTTAGCCAAACAACGCTGGGAGTAAAACTGTTTGTTGTGGCTACTTTACAGTGTTGGCAAAAAGCCTAGAACATGACCTTGAATACTCAAACTTGGAACTCTGTTTTGACTTTTTGTCCTGAGAACTGACTAAAACATAATCAATTAACTTTGGAAAGTCTAATACAAACATTGAGTGAATGGGGCTGTCAACTTACATCAGAGATTAGATTCAAAATTTACCCTAAAGGTGATCAATTTACTAAAATAAACTTATTGAAGCAATTGATGAAACTGGACTGACTGCTCTAAGCTACTGGACATATTTCACTTGAAATAGAAGTACTTGACATCTTGGGACATAATGCTATAACAAGGGACATTTGGGGATGAAACAAATCTGCCTTTCAAGCAATCTTAGAAATAGTCAGATCCCATAACGAAGAGGTAAAATCATCAAGGAGCAAATGTAGGACTATATTCAACAGGAGACAGGAAACAATGAACAAGGAAATGTGAGGGTGGTGGATGATGTATGCCAACCAAAGGAAGGGCTGGAGGAAATCAAAGGAGAAAATTTAGGGGATTTAATTCTAACCCTAGAGCCAAGGAGAATTTTAGTTGTGTTAAGGGGAGATAAGGGGAGAAAATCAGCAGAATTAATATAAAATAGCCTGGAAGATCTATTGGGGATAAATCAAGTGCATAAAGATCTATTGGAGATAGATCAAGTGTATGAAATGTTTTTGGATGATACAAAGGATGTCAGAATGTTTAGAGAGATAGAAACAAGAATTGGGAAAAGACAAATAAGAGAAGGAGATACTTAGAAAGATGAAAAAGAGGAAAATATTAAGGTGGCCCTCAACGTTTAAAGCATGTATATACCTAACTTCTGGAATTGTAAAGGGGGAGATCTTATATATTAAAAAAGGGAATTTAGCTGAAATAAGGAATCACTAATCAGGGTAAAGGCATTACACATATTTTAAGGTAAATTGAAGCTATATATAAGGATGGAGCAAAACAAATAGTACTTAATGAATATATATTAGATATGATATTGATATAGACATGATAGAAAATGTGGAGATAGAAATGGCTAAACAATTATATAAAGAAAATCTGTATAAAATGCTTTAGACAATCTGTTAGGAACATAGTTATTGTTGGTATAAAATACAGAGTTTGTTAGTTAAATCACCTCAAAATTATATAGATTTTGAACCCGAATTACTTTTATTAGGTATGTTATTAGAGAATTTTGATAACATTGTACACTATGAGAGCAATACTATGATAGTAGCCAATATTGTATACTAAAATACACACATGAACAGTTTAAATATTTAAAAAATAGATTTTTAAGAGACAATTCAGAAGGCACCAAGGCACAAAAACCAGTTATAAGCAACCCATGTAACACGATGTTTAACAAGCACAAATTGAATGGAGATAGATTGACAAACTTATAAAATGTCTCAAAAAAAAAAAAAAAAAGAAAGGAAAGGAAAGGGCAGCCAGAGAGGTTAGTTGGCTGGTTGATTTTGCAGTGGTTAGATACCTTTGCTCTCCATGGCTACAGCTCTGATTTACAGTTGCAAATTGGATTTTTAAAAAAGTAACTCCCCCCACTACTCACTATTATATGTCAACCAAGTGTTTGTTCTATCTTCCTGGATTCTTAGAAGTAACATGTTGGGTTGCTTATTATCAGCTTGTTGCATTGTCATTTCCAAAATCCACTGAATATGAAAAATACTCTTTGGTTCCCTCTAGTGGGTAATTCTGATACTGCACTGCTGAAAGCACATAGAAAATACAAACCAAACCAGTGACTTCTTGCCACTTCGGACTGATAACAGAATGGCATGAACGTTGAGAAATACTTGTTCCAGTGCATTTGCCTTCATAAGATCTTTAAAAATCGTTCCCAAATGCAACTAGAAAGTATTGTTCCTTATACCGAAATGTATCTTCATTCCTACTCTTTGCACAAAATATTCTGTGCTGCCAAGCTGGAACTGATGTAAAGTTAGTGAGACCCTAACAAGGCTTTCAAGGTAAATGAGAAATTTAAGGAGTAGTTTTACCAGTTCCACTCCCCTGATGAGTTTCCATGACAAAGTGGGGATTTGAAGCCTGTTCTCCAGAGCCCTAGTCTATCACTCTATTCACTCTATCTAATACACCACACTGGGAATCCCACATTGTTACATCCTCATTATCCCCAAAAGTAAATGCAAACATGTTCATTCCAAGCTCAATCTTTAATCATAATGCAGACTGATAGAACATGATTTACCCTTCATTTTAACAGCTCACAACCTTTTCAACAAGATTTTGAATTTTTTTGAGTTAACTTCCTAACTATACATATACTCAGGTTGTGCATAGGCTCTTTGAGTCTTTAGGCAGCTGTCAAATTGATGTATCGCATCTGATTTTGACCCTCCCTTTTAAAAAAACCAGTTTGTTTCTCTGAAAAACTTAGGTGCCTGGTTCAAATTGCTAATGAAATTTCCAACCAGGCCACCTAACATAGCATAGCACTGAGATGATGTAGGAAATTTAAAAGGCACCAGCAATCAAGGGGTAAGAGTCAAGGGTGGTTAGATCAGTTCAAGGTGCTACCAGACAAGCTTGGTGGAGTCCAATTGACCAAAGAGATGGGCCACTACAGGCACCAACTTATAAAATACATTCTTTATAAGATAATGGTGAAAACAGATACTTTAAATGTGAAGGCACACATAAGATGTGGGTGGACAGATACATCTACCAAATGGAGAAGGGGAGGAAGTCTGAGGAAGAGATAGTGTTAACATTTCAGGAATAATACTATCTGGGCATTTCGTATCTGGTGTTGATTTGGGTTTTTTTAAAGTTGCCCAAAGGTGTATCTAAAACATTTCTCTATCCCTCTCATTTATGAACAGAAAATGCCACTGGTTATTTTACATGATTCCCCTACACGTGTGCATACACACACACACGAGCCAAAAGCAATGGAAGTAGCAATGTGTAGGCATCTGACTGTTGTCTCTCTTCTTCTCAAAGCACAACACAAAGGAGCCCTTCTAACTCTGCCTTGTGCTGATTCAAAATAAAAAACAGCACCAGCAAAAGAAGTGCTCCCTCTTGGCCCACATGTTCCACCCAGGGTGGCCAAAAAGCAGGAAATGCACCACTGAGAAAAAGAGGGGATGAATAAATAGAAGTACAGAATATCTGAAGGGAACACTGACCCGGGTGACCCATCTGCCTGCTCAGTCTTGCTCTCTTTATGGCGGCAGTGAATGGGCCCCCTCAAGATTCCTGCTCTGCCATCTTATGACTCTTTATCTTTAAGCCAGAACTGAATTAGATTGCCCTTTTCAAACAAAGGAATGTCCTCTGAAAACAGGCCACTTTAGTTTCAGTTATTTCGAGTTATGCCATTTAAAATAACTGAGACTGCCATCCTTGTTTGACTGCCCGATAGGACCGCAAACCAGAGAGAATTATCTTGTTCTCAGACCTGTAAAATCTGTCATTTCAGCCCTTAGGTCCACAGTTCATATTCACACAAGTCAAATGGACTTTTTGAGCAGATTTGCAATGTAAATCTTTGTGAATGTTTTGTCTTTCTTTCCCAAACTACCATGGGAAGATTCTCCTTCCCTTACCTCTGAATATGTAGTGCCACAGATATACTCACAAGGTCATTTCATCACATGGACTACTACTGCAACAATCAGTGGGTGTTAGTTTTGAAACAGAAAAAGAACCCCTTTGAATTTATTGAATTCAGGATGTTTTTGAAGAACATACAACTTTTTTTAAAAAAATGGGGATGTTTCTTATCAAATACAATTTTCTTCACTGGCTTCACAATATGAAGTATGTGTTACAGACCGCAGTTTAACTTTGCTAATATCTATATAATGAACATATCATTATTTAAATTGTAGCTTAATTGCTGTTGCATTGCTCAAATTAAAACACACTTTAATTGTACATTTAATTTAATGTGGCTGCAATTAAAATACACTTAGTTACACGCCCCAGAACATGTCTTTGAAGCATCTAGTAAATAACTCATCAGGGCCTTAACTACATATATATTTCAAGTAGTAGATCGTTAATCAAAATGAATATACCATAGGCATGTCTGTGAATTTCCTTGGGATTTTAGAGGGAGCCAGGAGAACATGGAGGAATGCAGCTTATGTCTCCCAGCAGTTCTGACTTCTTGAAGTAATATTAACTTGTAGTAGCTATCATTCTGATTAGATTGTGCATCTAGAGGTGCAGTGAGTGATTCAGTAGATTTCTTGCTGATGAGGAAAACTACAGTCTCAAATAATTGTGTTGAAGCATAACCTTTCTTTGGAAAAAAATTGGAAAAAAACCCTGTATTTTTAAAATTATTGTCTTAGCACTGAAATATACAACTAGATAAAGACTGGTGGGAAAATGTGAGTGCAGGAGCCAGAGTAAAACAGGCCATGTGAGTTTTTAGTTTGGGTATATGAGGCTGCAAAGAGTCAATTCACTAATTATTTTGGGTTTTTGTTTTTTTTGTTTTTTTGCTGTTGCACAATCATTCTTTCCTTGTCATTTCTACCAGTATTCCAGTGCTATTACAGATCAGAAAATTATTTGGAAAGGATGTTTCAAATTTTGGTTAAGAGATTCTGTACACAAAGTTTTTTTGTAGAGCCATTAATGAACTCATGTGCTTCAGTCTTAAGAATCACAAGAATCCCCTCAGTCACTGTAAAGCAGTGGTCCCCAACCTTTTATGAGTCATGGACCAGTTGGGGGTGGGGTCTGTTCATGGGGGGCACCCCCTGTGCTTACAGGTGGGCGGGGCACACTCACATGCATGCATGAAGGGGCGGAGCATGCTTGCAGAGGGGTGGGGTACACTCGTGCACATGCGCAAAGAGGTGGGCACACTCTTGGAGCAGCGCACGCATGCGCACTCATGGGTGGGTGAGACACCTGCGTGTGCAGATGGTGGGCTGTGGGTCGGTGGGTGGGTGAGAGGAGTGGGGGTGGGAGATCTATCTCCAAGGCCTGATCCTGTCATGGCCACAGACCAGCTCTGGGCCGCAGACTGGGGGTTGGGGACCCCTGCTGTGAAGCAGTGAACACAAAATGAAGGGTTCGTAATATAAATCAGGCCAGGAGTGATCAAACTTTATCCATGCCATAAAATATTAAGCAGTAAATGATGGCATTTTATATTGTTATTAGTGTAATCATTACACCAAAGTTGTGATGTTTAATATTTACAGAGTTCCTTTTGCAGCTCTGCCCTTCTAAGATGATGATAGCTCAGTGGCTTGGGAGTTCAACTGTGCCTCCTTGACAAGGGCTGGACTCAATCCACAGGGTCCTTTCTAGCTTTGCAGTTCAAAGATGATGGTAGTGGTGGTGATGATGTTTAAACGATTTATATCCTGACATGGGCATAAATGTACACTTACCTAAAATATAAAATGGGTGTCTGGGTGAATTTCGTTAGACGGGTATACTATGTATATACTTACAATGACAATAAATTTATTTGAAACTGAAACTAGTTACTTTTTCAGTGAGAGATCAAGTTAGGTGGCTTCGCTACTCAAGGCACAGTACATGTGTTAAGAGTATAATATCCAGTGAGGTGTAGTGGAGAGAGTGACAGACTAGGACTCTGGAGACCAGGGTTTGAATCTCTGTTTGGCCATGGAAACTCACAGCAGAAGTAGAACTGGTAAAAATGTTCCTTAAATATCTTACCCACCTTGAAAGCCCTATCAAGGTTGCTTAGTCAGTTTCAACTTGACAGCACATAAGTAACATATGTTGGAACAGCTTTACTGATTCTATGTATCAACATGAACTCCATGAAAGACAAACAGTGTGCTGCACACTTAAAAGCCAATCACTCCTAGAAAGCCAGTTTCCTTTTATGAACTCTTACACAAGCACTTTTTAGGACCTCCTCAACCTGAGGAAAATAGAGATTACCCCACCCAACTAAACTTCTCCAAGCTAAAACCTAACAGCCTCCCTCACTAAGCCCTCTCTTAACTTCCCACAAATACAAGCCCAGACTGGCTTCTTTATTAACTGAACCCTCATTGGCTTCTTTAGAAACCTAACACTATCTGACTTCCTTGTTATCCAAGCCTGGCCTAAACCTGACCATTAGAACCTACAACTTACTTCCCTCTCTTGCCTGATTGGCTGTGACATTGCCGTGCTTCCCGTCCTGTGGGGTAAGATCTCCTCAAGCAATTTTAAGTGCCCCAGAAAGGTCGACTTTGACAAGGAGGAGGAGGATTCTGCTCCTGAACCTTGGTGTTGCTCCCTCTGAATCCTCTCCTTCCAGACAAACAAAGAAAAACTAGAAATGGCACTTCCTCATTTGGTTTTTGGGCTTTAAAACGAAACAGTTGTATTCAGCCATTCCTGGCCCTGGCGTGGCTGGAGGGTTACTTTTATCCTCCAAGCCTCCAGGTCTTTCTGACCCCTGTTTTATATCTATCACATTTCACAGAGATGCCGAAAGTAAGTAGGGCAGAGTTTTCGCGAAGGCTTTTATAGCCAGGATCTAATGGTTGTTGTGGGTTTTTCAAGCTCTTTGGCTGTGTTCTGAAGGTTGTTCTTCCTAACGTTTCGCCAGTCTCTGTGGCCACCATCACCAGAGCACAGAGTGCTGTCCTCTGAAGATGCCGGCCACAGAGACTGGTGAAACATTAGGAAGAAAAATCTTCAGAACACGGCCCAAGAGCCCGAAAAACCCACAACAACTATTAGGGCAGAGTTGTTAATAAGAAAGGGGGTGGGGAGGGAACATATTTTAGTAGAATATGAAAGTTCAAAAATAATTACAATGGTGCTTATTAAATCGGTTTGAATGAAACTTAGTTGGGGGTGGGGTCAAAATCAATTGCTCACCTTTGGAACTAGACAATGTTTGTGTCCATGTTTGTGGCCAGAAGTGGGTGTAGAAGCACTAATGATGAATTTGCTTCCATCAGTGGAGCTGGGACAGTGGCAACCACCTTCCCTTCTGCAGCTCCTGTGTGGCTCCAAAATCGATTCTGGAGAGATGAGAAACCCTTCAGGGCTGTTTTTTTGGAAAGCATGGGCAATTGTAGAGAGAAGGGAAGAAAAAGGAACTTCCGTTGTATTGGCAGGCATTGGAGTCAGGCTGCTGTTAGAACAGATACGCACAACAGATCATTGTGTTAATTAGAGGTACCCTTCAGATTTATTCCATGCATAAGTTGCATGCCTTTTCCATTTGCTGTACAAAGCCTGTGCAGGGGGCAGGAGTCAGAATGGTGGGTTTCAAAATCTTGTGCTTTCATGTCTCTTCTGATGTATTAAGTCACAAGAAACATGAAGGGCAGGAGGAGATTCTAGGTCTTTAAGAGCATGCCCTTCGAACCACACTTTCAACACCTGGCTAAGGCAGGCTTTGGTGTCACAAAAGTTGATGATGGATCCTTGTATTGACATTTTGTGTGGGGCTGCCTGCCTGTCTGTTAGCACGCTCCTACTTTGTATAAGCAGAAATGCTTTGCAAGTTGCTTGTTTTGAAAACTAGGAACATATCCTTTTGAACTTAAACCCATAAACTGCAGCCTTCTATTAGTTACCCCATGACAATGAATGGAGGAATCAAATAATACTGTATCTCCAAAAGATAAAGCAAAGCTTTGTGCACTTCTTTTTCTGTTACAATCATGTATATGGTGTCTTTGTTTCTGAAGGCTTAGAAATTTGAAGATGAATGGGTTGAGTTTAGGATCTCAGCTCAATTGATAAACAGTTGTTATCTATTAAACAAATTGGTGGTGTTTTTCAACTTTTTCTATATAACAGGAGCACAGTGACCAAAATCCTCTTGCAAAACTTCACTGGCACAGCGGAAATGAATTGCCACCAGACGCAGGTTGTTGCTAATTAAAGATTTCTCCTTTGATTTTGGCCTGCATGCAACTTAATCTCATTGCAGATAGGCCACACAACACAAAATCTTTACTTAGCAGTAATGTGCCACTGTCAATGATGTCATTCCCACTGGCCAGTCTGTTCTATCACTCAGCACCATTTTGGCTGTTCATGCCAATTAGTCTTTCAGAAGAACAGGTGTTTGGTGGTTCTTAGCCCCACCTCCTCCAGTGGGCACCCAATCAGAGGCCGTGCCCTGGATTCCCTGCTCCCCCTCTTCCAAGCGCTGCCTCTGAGTTCTGGGATTTTGGTGGATAGGATTAAGGTGAAGAGAGATGTGCAGGGCTTTAAAAAACCATTTGGGAAGGAAAGATTAACATGCCATACCAATTCGGTTCCTAATTTCATTGCCTGCTGTCAAATCAGAACAAAATTATAATGGCCCTAACAAGGTTTTCCAGGTAAGTGAGATATTTAAGGAGTGGTTTTACCAGTTGCACTCCCCCATTAATTTTATATGGCTGAGTGGGGATTTGAGCCCTGTTCTCCAGAGTCCTACCCCATCACTCTGTCCACTACACCATACTGGTAATCTCAATGTAATACTTACTCTGTAGTGTTTTTGCAATATTCTTAGAGGTAGTAGGTGACGTCAACACAATGAAGAAAAAAGAAAAATATCTTGAAGTGAATAAAGCACTTATAAATTAAAAGAAGACACGTAACAGCAGCATTATATTTCTTAGTTGTATGCATTTGTTCTTTATACTTGAAAGGGTGAAATCAGGTAGCCGCAGGTGATAACTGTGGTAAAAGAGTGAGCCATGTTTGTTTGTTTCATTAAAACCCCCAAAAGAGACTTCTGGCATCTTAAATATTAAGAGATTCATTATGGCATGAATGCCTGTGGATGGCATCCTTCTTGACCAGATGGATTAGACTCGTAGTTACAGTAAATCTGGGGGAATTGCTGTGCTTTCCCAGATCTCCAGGCATGGACATAAATCTGAGGGCAAGTGGTGCCACATGAGGAGGAAGATTTAGTGTATAGTGCATTGTGACTTTAAAGCCTGGTATTTTTCTCCTCCTGATGCCCATCTGGTGCCAGGGCTCACCAGCGTAGCAGAGAGATAGTCGTATGATGTACTTTCCAATCCACACATTATTTATTTATTTTAAAAACCTAACAGGTGTTTAAAAGGGAGCACAAGACAACTGTGTTCCCAGTCTCACTTGCTCCAATACATATATATTATTTTATAACTGTTACACAAGCACCTCCTCTCCCTCCCTGCCTCGGATCTCAGGCTTTTGCCCTAACACCTCAGGAAATGGGAAGCTGCTTATCTGGCAACCTAAACTGTGGTGTATCTTTTTATATTTTTGTCAAATGACAAACAAGGATGCAGCCTGTCTGAACTGAAGCTTCTTGCACTACAGCAGACATTCATTAAAGCCAACTTCCAGTAAGCCATTTCATTCACGCTCTTCCTCCTGTGCAGTGTAATGAATTCCTTAGACTTTGAAAGTGAGTCGTTGTGGCCTAAAGTAACAAATCAGTTTTGGAATGCACACTGTCTGTTCTAAATGATTTGGGGGTAATAAATTTTCTGTTACAAAGCAATAGGCAGACTTTTCATAATGTTGAACAGTTTGGACTTGTCTTGAAGTGAACAATGTCACTAAAGCAATGCACGGTTTCCAACTATTTGTTATCATAAAAGGTGATTCCTCCTCCTCCCCCCCCCGTGTCCTTAAGGTAGAATCCTCATCAAATTTCTTTCTTTGCTGTAACATGTTTTATTTCATACATAGAACAAATAAGAAACCTATGTGTACTGAGTGTCCTTTGCATTCTTTAATGCGAACCACTTCTGGCTACTTTGTAAAACACATTTCTTATGAATTTTATGTGCAAATGATTAATACAAGCTTTTTAAAAAACTATAGAGATGCCCTTAAGACTGCATTTTTAAAACATTACAGTATACCTGTTTGCCTGTTTTAGAAAACTGTGTTGGGAGTTCCTGAAGACTATATATTGCTTTACAAATTTTTGTCAAAACAGCCATTCACATTTATAGGAATCTGAATTTCTTTTAACTATAGAGAGCCCTCTTTATTAAAAAAAAAACATTTTTTCCAAAGGAACAAAGTCAAATTGTAAAGGATTTTTACTACTTTTTAAAGACTTTTTTTAAACTACTGACTTTTATTCACTCTTTGGAAATGATTACCTAAAACTTGGAGCATCCTTTGTGAAAAGAACAGCACACTTTTGCTTTGAATTCATACTGGTAACCTGGCTTTTGTGGGACACACACACACACCCCCGTAGTCTTTGCTTCTTTCTCTCTTGAGTGGGCCACTTTTACTAGGATCAATTCATTTTTGTCGCAGGTATGTGGTCACACAGCTGAAGTATACGGACATAATATGTGTGTAAACAGCACGTTTTATTGAAACAGCAACTGCGGAGAGTTAAGAGGAAAGGAAAATTCTTGAATAATCTTCAAGCACCTGAACAAGTCACATTCCTTTACTGGCATTTGTTTCCCAGCAAGACCTAATACTGCAGGGCAAGTCAGCCTAGAGGAAGAAGTCAATATACCTGTTAATTATAAACAAGACAGAAAGTCTCTTTAAACTTCTTTGTCATTGTATGTAGTCGTCCATTCAGAATCTGTCAGTTCTTCCTCATGCATGAGGATAGTAACAAGCAGAGTCAGTAACATCTATTAAGTATAATGTATTATTTTCTGACTTAGTTTCTGACTCAAAGATGGGAGCTACATTTTGGAGAAGCTAGCTTCCAACAAATCCTATTAATCTGAAAGCTTGACTTCTTTATCAGAGATGAGAATACATGTATTAAACCATTTGTAATAAATGCTTCTCTGAATACAGGTAAAAATCCAAAGCCTTTTGTGTACTGTATATAGCAAAGGGTCCCCTTTACCTTTTCCATTACAAAGGGATCACTGCAGACAGAGCCATGGCTGGCCAAGCAGGGATGGTACCTTACCTCAAAATTTCAAGGTACCCCCCACTACAGAAACCATATACTACCTACAAACAACATGGATTATGCCATATCATTTATTTGTCAACAAAAGGCAAACTCCTCTTGCCAAAATCATCTCATGAAACTTAGTGCTGGCTAAGGGAAAATGACATCACTGGGACTGACAGAGTACCACTAATTAAAGAGTCTCCACTATGATCCCAGATGACATTAAAGCAATGAGTAATCAAACTGGAGTCTCTTCAATTAGTGGCCATCTGCTCCTATTAGTGGCATCATTTCCCCTCTGCCACCATAAGTAATACTTAACGAGTTTGCCTATTGTGTGTCTCTGCAGATATAATGCAATTGGTATAAATCTTAGCAGCAAACTGTCACAAGTACAGATGGGGATGAATAAAAAACGGATTGGATTTTTCGATGAAAATAACTGATTCGTTAAATATTCATCCCTTCATATTTATGGCTTCCAGAGACTTCCATGAATATGAAGGGACAAATATTTATCCATTTTTATTCAACCTTCATATTACCCAAACACACACACACACACACACACACACACACACACACACACACACACAAATACCATTCTGCCTACCGGCCACTGATCAACCACCACCATCCCGCCACCCACCACCATGGCTTAATCCCCATCCCCTTCCTCTCCCTACCTTAACCCCCAGCCCTCTGACACCCCCTTACCTTAATTGCCACTGCTGAGGTCTTCATCTGGCCTCCCAGCCATGGCATGTAAAAAGGGAGACTGGCTGCCCTTTGCAAAGATGCTGGGTGTGGCTTCATTTAGGGTAGGGAAGCTGCACTTTGCAAAGTGCAGCCTGGATTCCCTTAAAGCAGGCTAAGGCGCAGCGGTGGGGGGGTAGCAGTGGTGAATGCAGTGGCAGCAGGGTGGTGGTGGTAGTGGTGGTGGTGGTGGTGGTGGTGTGTGTGTGTGTGTGTGTGTGTGTGTGTGTGTGTGTGTGTGTTTAATAACCTCCCATGTATTGATGATTCGTGGGGGGTTATTATTCGTCACTTCATGGGGGCAACTTTGTGCTTCGTGAGAAGCAGGACGACTCACCAAAATGGTGAGTTGTCCCCATCTCTAATATAAGTTAACACATTGGTGCAGGCATTTACTCTTGTGTGCCAATGAGTATGACTTGGCATGCAGTTGTCAATGCCAGCACTAATGTCTCATTTGGTGGCAATTCACAGCCAGGATTTATGCTACTGCATTGCAGCAGCGGGAGTAACTAATAAGATGGTGACCAAAAAGACAAAGCTAACAAGAAAACTAAACTAAAGAAATGGACTGCAATCCATGGAAGCTGATTCCAAATAAAACCTGTTAGTTTTACAAGTGCACAAGACTAAATAAATACACAATAAATAAAAAACTAACAGTTAGAAAAAGAGCAGCACAAAACAATGGCACCACAAATATTAACCCATAGTAGGGCAAGCATGACAAGAAGCAAATTTATATGAGGTTGCCTTCAAAGACCTCTATAAAAAGCAGCATCTTCAGCAGCCTCCTAAAAAGGAGCAGGGAGGGGGCCAGGTGCAGCTCAGTTGGGAGCCAGTTCCAAAGGTGGTGCCACAACTGAGAAGGCCCCCTGGAAATGTATTTGTCAGTATCCCTGTGTATTAGGATGCAGGATCCCATCAAGCCTTGGGAAGCATTGGGAATGACAAAGGGAGGCCTTTAATATCAGAACACTGCACCAGTGGCAACGTATTGCCAGATTTTAAAAGGCTCCCCCTGCTCCAGAGCTCCTAAAGACTTGCCAAGGGCAAAAAGGACCTCTAGGGAGCCTCGGAACCCGAAAGAAGGAAGGAAAAGGACATTTTCAATTCAATTAAATTAAATATATCCATTGCCAGATGATGATATAAATTGATGGCAACAGGATTTGAGCTAATGGAAGTGTTCTCCCTGATGTCTCTCTCTCTCTCTCTCTCTCTCTCACACACACACACACACACACACACACACAATAACTTTTTCTACTCTTTATTGTTGTGAAGTGAAAGAAGAACTATGATTTTGCCAAGTAGGTAGGTCAGGTTTACGTGGAAAAGCAGTTCATTCTTGGTAGGTGATCAACTGCACTACAGACATCAACAACAGCTCTCAAGTGTGTGTTTTTCTCAGTGGGGCCATATGGCCCCCTGGGAGGTCCTGGCACATTCAAAGGCAGCCACACACCAGAAAGAATTCTGCACATAACACCTTATATGATTATTTTGAGACTGATACAATTCTGATTCAGCCTATATTTCTTTCATATGGTGTTTATGGCTGTGGCCAAAAAAGGTTGAGGATGGCTAGTCTACCATACGACTAGTCTAGCTTCAAGGCCACTGTAATGGAAAATGTTCCATATTCTTACTGAACGACACTGAACATAATTCTCTATGGAAGCCTCATAGAGGGTGGAGCTCTAAGATCACAAGCTGTATGTAAGAACTTTGATATGAATCCCATATCTGAAGGTTATGACTTCAGTGAATTGTATTCTTAAGCCCCAGACAGGGAGGAACCTGGTTACCAATATGCCTCTTGAAAATTGCCTGGTGAGACATGCACAGTACATTGTGCACATACCCATTCCAGCTGCACTGACATAATGGTGATATTTAGGGAAAGCCTCAAGGATGTAATGTGATGCAGGGAGGGGGGTAATTAAAAGATATTTGTCTTTTATTACTCTGCTTTAGTGTAAACAGCCAAAAGATCCACCATAGTCCTCAAGTACTCGACTAAGCTGAAGTATACAAGAAGTGGAAGATTCAGATTAATTGTGTGTGTTTCTTTTGTTGCTGAAGTATCGCCCATGAACTTCTGTCGACTGTCAGTCTATCATGACCCCTCCATTACAAGATTTTGTTGGGTTGCTGTTTGTGATTCCCTGCCAGCATTGCTTGTGGTGATAGTGCTATATCCATCTTGACAAACAACATCTAAATCTGTGATAAGTGTTTCTTTATAGAATGAAAACACAACTCATGCAATGCATAGCACTCACTCGACAGCCAAAACATTGTGGCAATTATGATTTTTAAATACCAGAAGCCTATTAAGAATAATTTACATTAATTTGAGTGTATTGTACTGTGTGTGGAAATAACAATGTGGAAGGATTAGTCACTTAAATTGCTTATATTCTAGCGATATTAAAACAGGGACTTCAAAAGGTTGTAGTGTAACAAAGTTATGAATGTTGTTGCTGCAGGAGATGGGGGAAAGATAGAGTTGAGCCAAAATATCTGGGGGAATGACTTCCATTAGCACCAGAAGGCACCTCTTTCTCTTTAGTTGTGGTTTACAAACAGCTTTGTGACAGGGTTGTCTTAAAGAGTTCAAGCGTACATTTCATGGCTGCATCTAGACTGTGGAACCAAGGCAAACCTAGTTGGTCCTCTCTCTGTTGTCCTTCTTTCAGTAGGCAAAAGCCTTTCCCACCAAGCAGGATTTTCAAGACTGAACAGATTGCTAAGGAAGTGGCTTTTAAAGAGAGATATTTTAATTTCTTGTGAACTTTCTTTAAAATGTTTTGAAAGCTACTAGTTGCTACAATATGCTGATCAGGGATGGGGATGAAGCGCTCTTGGTTCACAAAGCACAAATTGTCCTCCAGTGACCCCACAAATAACGAATCAATTCGTTGTTCGTTGGGTCATATTTTTTTTAAAACAGCCCATAGGGCTTTCTAAAAAATAAATAAATCCCAGGCCCTCTCAGCCTTCCTATGCCCTGCAGGGCATAGCAAGAAGAGGGGGAAAGGGATCGCTTTCATGTCCCGCGAGGCATAGCAAGCAGAGGTAAAGCAGGGAACGAAGGGATGAATATAAAATATAAAAGAAATTATAGTCATTGCTTCGTAGTTGTTGGGGTCTCTGGACCTCAAGAATACGAAGCAACAAATATCTGACGAATCAAGGATATTTAACGAATATACTGATTTGTTTTTATATTCATCCCCATGTCTAATGCTGATGCATTAATCTGAAATTACATGCTATAACTTTTTGTGGGATTTAAGCATCATTTCTTTTTAGACCATTTTTGCAAGCCATATCTCTGTTGGAGATACGGCTATATATTGCATTTCAATATAAACAAAATCTTGGTTTTCTTCTTCCTTTGCTAATCAGCTAGGATGAATCATCTGCCCAGTCCAGGAAACATTGCCTTCAGTCTATGCTACCCTTGCTGATCCTTGGTGACAAAAACATCTAGGCAAATCAGCCTGCTTGCACAGCTTCCCAGAAATCATCACACTCTGTATGTGATCCTGATTTTGTTGTTTAGTCATTAAGTCATATCCGACTCTTTGTGACCCCATGGACCAGAGCATGCCAGGCCTTCCTGTCTTCCACTGACTCCCGGAATTGGATCAAATTCATGTTGGTAGCTTCAATGACACTGTCCAACCATCTCGTCCTTTGTCGTCCCCTTCTCCTCTTGCCCTCACACTTTCCCAACATCAGGGTCTTTTCCAGGGAGTTTTCTCATGAGATGGCCAAAGTATTAGAGCCTCAGCTTCAGGATCTGTCCTTCCAGTGAACACTCAGGGTTGATTTCCTTCAAAATGGATAGGTTTGTTCTCCTTGCAGTCCAGGGGACTCTAAAGAGTCTCCCTCAGCACCACAATTCATAAGCATCAATTCTTTTGCGGTCAGCCTTCTTTATGGTCCAGCTCTCATTTCCATACATCGCAGCTTTGACTATGCAGACCTTTGTCGGCAAGGTGATGTCTCTGCTTTTTAAGACACAGTCTAGGTTTGTCATCGCTTTCCTCCCAAGAAGCAGGCATCTTTTAATTTCATGGCTGCTGTCACCATCTGCAGTGATCATGGAGCCCAAGAAAGTAAAATCTGTTACTGCCTCCATATCTTCCCCTTCTATTTGCCAGGAGGTGATGGGACCAGTGGCCATGATCTTAGTTTTTTTGATGTTGAGCTTCAGACCATTTTGGTGCTCTCCTCTTTCACCTTAACTAAGAGGTTCTTTAATTCCTCCTCACTTAGCTGATTAGAAATAGGGAAGATGATCCAATGCAGTGGGGCAAAGGGTGTTTAATGCATAGAAGCATTATCAGAATGGGGAGAAAAAAATCATGTTAGGTGCCTCCAGAAAAAAAAGAGATTCTCTAGAAGGTGTGTGTGTGTATTGAGATGATAGCTGTCTTCCATGCTTTCGAATACTGGGTATCAGTGGGAGGAGGCTTGGTAAAGTTCTTTTCCCCAACTCTGGCTTCTGCCTCCTCTCTTCTTGTTTGTTTTCTTCACTTCCTTTGTTTGTTAGTCTCCCCTTCCTTTCCTGACCTCTGAGCATGGAGGAAGCATGGAGAGGTTTCTCCCATGTGTGTAGACAGCAACTGTACATGAAAATACTCCCCCCTCTTTAAAAAACTTTAAATGCTTCCAAAATGATTTTTAACATATAATGTGCTAGTCACTGTGAAAAGGAGTGGGCTACTGAGACTTAAACTATTATCTTATACAGTGGTGCCCCGCTTAACGATGATAATCCATTCCAGGAAAATCGCTGTTAAGTGAAATCATCATCAAACAAAAAAAAAACCCCATTGGAATGCATTTGAAAACCGGTTAATGCGTTCCAAAAGGGAAATACCTCATCGTCCAGCGAAGATCGCCCATAGAGAACCGCCAAACAGCTGTTTAAAATCACTGTCTTCTGAAGCTTCTGTCTGGAAAACAGCCATTTTGTGAAGGGAGGGAAGCCATTTTGCGGAGCTGGAAAAAACATCGTTTTGTGAACAAATGGTTCATGAAGCAGGCACCTAATCAACGTAAAGCAAAAAAACCCATAGGAACCATCGTTTTGCAATCACTATAGCGATCGCAAAAAACTCATCATTAAGCAATTTCGTCATCAAGTGGGGTCGTCGTCAAGCGGGGCACCACTGTATTTTCTGTGTGCCACTGTTGTTTGTACCTGATGCCTATCAAAGGAATTTGACAAATTCTCCCATTTTCTTCATACAATATTTCAGCACTCTAAAGTACTACTTTCCCCTCAAACAATGAAACTCCCAGTGCAAACCTTTATCATTCATATATGATTTATATATATTCAAAGTATATTGCAGGAGAAGTGGGGTTGGGACATCTGAATCTTTCTGTGAAGACTAAAGCAATCTGAATACACTCTAAAAATAAAGACATGAGGAGGGGAAACACATTAGCCTGTCCCTCTTCTGTGGTGTGGTCCAAAGAAGAGACCCTCCTTAGCTATTGAGGCTCTCCTCATTATTCAGAACACTGGAAACTCAAAGTTCAGAATGACATGAAGAGTCTCCATGCCCAGATAATGTCTCCTACTCAGACTTTGGGTTTTTTACATGAAGACATTGATGGAAACGTAGGAGAAAGGAATGAGGCTACCACATTCCTCTTTCTAGTGTCTTCATTTAGCCTGTATTCAGAAACTCTGAGCAGGACTTGAGCCTTGAAATCTCCCTTACCCATGGATTCCTATGCAAATCCATGGCCTGGGTACAGCTTGAAGGTCTGCCAGCCTTCTGAAATCCATTCAAGGCCATCATTAGGGGTTGTTGGCACACAGACTTATATTTGCATAGATACTATTTGCATAAGTAATATTTGCATAGATACTATTAAAAGGACTGCACACAACCTGGGCACGAACATGTTTAGAACTGTACTAAAAATTTGGGCTGAGCTCTGCCTCTCTTTGCCATCCCACTTTTCCAGGGAGATGGTGTAAATCTTGAGTGACTGTCCAGAGGCAGTTTTGAGAGTGAGGAGGGTTTGCTAAACAAAGCTAAACAAAGGAAAAGTACTACTAGGTTGGGTGGTGGTTGATCTAAATAGAGGTTAAGGAGCAGTTTTGGATAGAATTCAACTTCTCCCAAAAAGCTGTGGAGTTCTCATATACTCAGCTCTATCTATGGAAGTGCAGGTAGGAAAACTGGCTAAGAGTGCCTTCCAGCAGCTCAAGCCAGTTTGCCAGCTGTGTTCTACCTGGAGAAAGCAGATCTCCTTGGGTTCACTAAAACAAGACCTGGCTACATGCAGATTAGGTATTACAAAACTTTCTCCATGAGGCCACCTTTCGAAACAGGTCAGAAAATTCAGATGATTCAAATTTCAACTTCTAGGATACCTAATGTTGTTTTGTTGTTTGGTTGTTCAGTCGTGTCCGACTCTTCATGACCCCATAGACCAGAGCACGCCAGGCCCTCCTGTCTTCCACTGCCTCCAGGAATTGGGTCCAATTCATGTTGGTTGCTTTGATGACACTGTCCAACCATCTCATCCTCTGTCATCCCCTTCTCCTCTTGCCTTCACATTTTCCCAACATCAGGGTCTTTTCCAGGGAGTCTTCTCTTCTCAAGGATAGCTAATACAGCATAATTATTTATTTGTCATTCTGCTCGTTGTGAACCACCCAGAATAGTGCATCACACTAATGAAATAAAGCTAATGGAATAAAATAAATAAATGAGAATTCTCTACATGAGAAGGAGAGCATACCTATCTAGAAGTGACAAGACAGGAATCATTGTCCTAAGCAAGCTGGCTTCATTAGCAGAAACTTTGTCAAGAGGTGGCATTGTTGTGTTGGGTATAGATTCTATTTCTGAATACACCAAGGCATTGTGCCCGGCCTGATACTAGTCCAGGTAACTGTTAATAGATACCTGTGGGTTGGGGAAAAATTTGAAGAAAAATGTAGGAAATGAGCCAAATCTGCTATTTCTTTACCACAGAAATGGAAGTCAAATTCCATGTGGCTTATGGCAGACTTTGGCTACAGAAAAATATTGGGGAAACTAGAGGAGAAAAATATTTTAATTAAACATAGAGGGAAAAATGCAATCTACTCTTACTATCAACAATTCTGGGCTAGATGGGCCAGGATAATGTATGTTCCTATAGCCACATGTGGTAGACTCTGCAAGCATACCTTCTGTGTTGTTGTTTTGTGCCATCAATTTCCTTCTGACTTATGGTAACCCTATGAATCAATGGGCTTCAAAGTGTCCCATCCTAGCCCTTGCGTATTCAAGACTTGCAGCCTCAAGGATGTGGCATCCTTTATAGAGTCATTCCACTTCAGTTTTAGTTGTCTTCTTCTTCTTCTTCTTCTTCTTCTTCTTCTTCTTCTTCTTCTTCTTCTTCTTCTTCTTCTTCTTCTTCTTCTTCTTCTTCTTCTTCTTCTTCTTCTTCTCCTCCTTCTCCTTCTCCTTCTCCTTCTCCTTCTCCTCCTCCTCCTCCTCCTCCTCCTTTAACTTTTCCTAACATTGTTGTTACTTCTAGTAATTCTTCTTATGATGTGCCCAAAGTACAACAGTCAATGACAAAAATGATGTAGCTCCTGTCGAATTGTCATGAAAATGTTCAACAACAATGCAAAAACGCTTGCCTCTTCATTTCCTCAGAGAATATCCCCAATTTGGTGCCTTCTGGGTGTGTTGGCTTACTACTCTCACAATCCAAAGATTAGCTGTGTTCCAACCCACAAATTCAGTTGTGTTACTTCCACAGGGCAGACAAATCCTTAAGCATAACCATGGGGGTAGGGGGAGGGCAGGGTGGAGTATTTGTGGTACTTCAAAGGCTAACAGATTTTATTTGGCACAAGGTGTCACAGAATGCAGAAGCACGTTCTTGTCAGATTCATTAAGCCTTTGAAAACTTTTGCCAAATAAAACCCACTAGTTGCTTTTTTCTCCATAACAGAATAACACGGTTAAACTCCCTTGGAATGTCTGGCAGAGAGATCATTGCTCAAGGAGGAGACAATACAAAAGAAAGAACACCTTCTGAGAAGACGGTCATCACATCTTAACTGACTTTTATATCCCAGTGGACCTTCATTAATAGAAAGCCCCAGATAGTAAAGGTCAGTTTATTATAAGCTGTAGCTACATTACAAATACTTTGGATTTGCTCTGCAATTAACTTGGGTGAATTTGAAGTATTTTTCAATGATCACACAAAGGCCAATGTGAATCAATGTAGCCTTTTTTGCTTCTGATTTGGAGAGTTGTTTTTTTCCCCTGCCACTGGCAGTTTCTACTTTTTTAAAGTTGGAATTATTTGAGCAGTGTTATCCCCATATGACAATTTGTTTCATTCAACAATAGGACAGAAGGTGGGTGGTGTTGTGGTGACATACTAAGCTGGGTCCTGATATTTTGGGACAGTAGGAACACCCATCTTAGTGATCTTTTTCCCTTGCAATCTCAAATATTTTTTTAAAAAATAATTTAGAACAAATTACCAAGTATAGTGCTAGATCACCTTATCACTGCATTGATATATAATCTTACCACTGCGCACCTCTGCTGTGTGGGCATGTATTAAACTGGGCAAGGGTGGACGCTGGCTCCAAAACAATCCAGGATTTTCGTGTGATCAACTAAATGAAATGCAGCCATAAAACAGAGTGTGAACCAAGTCGATTCAGCTTCCTAGTGGAGTCATACCCTTGGCATGGGAAAGTTCCTTTTCGGACAAAGAAACAAAACTGTTTTATACATATTTTTGGCCCCTTTTTTTGCAGAAAATACAAACTAGAAGATGAGGAAGAAAGGACCAGTTATTTCACCCTCTCACTGGCTCATGGAATTTGAGACAAACTCAACATTACCCGTTGCTAATTCTCACAGTGATGAGAAGCCCCAAAATCATTGTGAATAAAGAATTCTGTAAGTCTTCTTTGTGTCTTTACTTTTAAAATACCACGTTATGAGGGAAAACTCCAGGCATCACTTTTTATAAATTATCTTTTGGTAACATTCACCAGAAAACACCGTTCCTCCAAAATGTCCCAGCCAACATTCATTTCAAAATGGACTATAGCGCCTTTAGGAGTGAGAAAAAGCAGAAGCCAGGATGTCATGTTGGCATTTTTGCTTCCACGTTTTCTTTATCACCAACTAAAGAATGTGTTTTTCATTTATACCTACCTGGTACTTTACGGAGCCTAACAAACACTTCAATGCATTTTAAGAAAAGAAGAAGTGTCATGCTAATGATATGTTACTCTCTCCACCCATCCCCATCCCTGCCATTTGAAGGGTAATTTAAATTGTCTTCCCAAGACACGGCTTGCATTATTGTGCTAAAATGTATGCACAGTTAAGTACTAGAATAGATAGTGTAGGAGGAAAGGGGTTTTCCCTCTCGTTAAGATTTAGTGCCACTGATTTTTTTTCTGTTCTTTTTGGAATATAAATCACTGTCTGGGCTAAAGCTTAAATAAAGTGTTCTGCTCTTATTAACACATCTTTTCAAATGGATGCTAAATATCAGTAGGAATTCTCAGAGCAGCCTTTTGAAGCTCAAATTGTTTCTTTACTTGTTTATTGTTTAATTGGTAGATGGTCAAGGCAGTGATCTTAGTTGCATTCACTGCTAGAACCCTGTTTAGGTATTTTCCAATCAGGTGGCGTGAACCTGCTTAGAGGGATACCCCTAGTCCTTCCTCCTCCATTACTATGGTCTTTACAGTTCCAGTGCTGAGTCTGAAGAAAACAAAAGGCCATCTTGCATATGTACTTTACATGTAAATATGGGCCTCATTTTTCCAGAATTCTTGCTTGCACGTAAAGCCTATATGTGAGCACCAACCTCTGGTCTATGGACATGTTGCTCTTTATATGAGGAAGCAGTGAGGGAGAGGGCGGTGCTAGTTAATCTGCATTAACGATTGCAGATTTCAGACCTAATAGGGCTCAGGAAATATGCTCTACTTAATCATTTGCCCCCTGCTTGGGATTACTATATAGCTGCAGTCAAAGACAAACCCAACTTTGTAGTTTAATTTTGCAATTCCTGTGCATCTATTTATTCACTTAATGCACTTATACCCGTGTTTCCTTACCTAAGCTCAGAGTAGCATACAGTTCTCTCCTCCTTCTCATCTTATTATTACAACCATACTGTGAGGCAGGTCAGACTAAAAGAGTATGGTTGGTTGAAAGTCACTCCATATGTTCCATGAACCCTTGTGAACTGGAATATGGACCTCTTAAGTCCCAGTCTAACAATTTAATATCTGCATCACATGGACTAGTCATGTATAAATCCTTTCTTCTGAAGAAACAGTGGTTTCTTTTGGAAAAAAAAATAATTTCCTAAGCTTACATTGGTTCATTTTCTTGTCACATGCTCAACATGATGCTGTACAAGAGCATATGTATTTCAGAAGGAGATCTTGCATTCCTTGTGGAGCATATATTGCACCATACATGAAATCTGCAGAGCAAAGGTGTAAGATAAAGACAATAGTAGAAAGAGTTACAATCATTAAAAAGAGGGGAGAGGGCAGAACAATGACTAGAAGAGAGGATAGCTGGATCAGGAGTGACTCTCCTATGTCTGAACCAATGGATAATAATATCCCTCAAAAGTCTCACACTGAGGTAAATGTTTATACTCTTAAAAGTGCCACAATACCTCTGGCTTTCCTTTTTAGCAAGGTGTTATTAGTGTGGTTCAAAAGCCACCCTTTGCATGTAATCCACAATTAATTTTAAATAGCAGCACATTTTCACTGAATTTTGTATTTCCTAATAACCAGATATACATAAGCAGAGATTGCCATTGGATCCTACAGGTCAGGAGCTGGCCCAGTGGATGGGGCACTTGAGAGGTTGCACTCTGCGGCACATGGAGAAAAGAAGCAAAGCAGGTAAAAACTGAGGCATATTTTGACTTCTGTGGATAATCCTGCACTTTCATCTTACCTTCTCTGAAAGTCAATTAAGCATTTAGAGAAAAGATCAGGTGAACATTTTTTTAAAAAAAAAACCACGAAGGCCCTTTTATTTCCTCATAAATGTAACCACTTGACGGAGGCTTTTAAAAGCAAACCAGCTGCAAATCAGCCACTGGATACTTGAATGGCATTTCTAATACCTATGGATGTAGCTCACTTTATGGGAAACCACTTTTTGTTGTCAAAACAGCACACTGAACCTCTAGAAAGATACATGACCATTAATTACCACTGAATTAAGAGCCCATTGGCCATCAGAAGCTTATTTGATCAGGTGGAAAAAACATGAGGAAAACTCAAATGAACACACTTCAGTGCTGCAAGAATCCATATTTCTTTGGATGCCTTTTTTTCTTTACTAACTTTTAATTCCATATCCATAGGAAAATTATTTGAAAACATTTGAAAAAATTTGAACAAATATATTTGAAAAAATTATTTGAAAAAAAATAGAATGGAAGTGGGGCAAGTCAGTTATACATTTGGTTTACAACTGAGCTCAACATAATACAGAATCAATGTATGCAAGTATGCTTTAGTAGTAAATGACTAAGACAGGAATAAACTGATTGATGTGTTCTGCTTTTGCACTGCTATCTCATTCTTTACTGAGAATAGATGACATTTCATGTATCAAACAGTATTTTGACCATTTTTAAAAAAACTTATCAATTCCTGTTTGTTGGTTCCAGTCATTTTCTCACGGGAACAGTTTCAATTTTCAATCTGAAATCTCATGCATTTGATTCAATCAAGACTGTTCAAGAATAGGGAAAGGCAATATGCTAAGATCTAGTAATGTATGGCTTGGACGAATACTTTAGGCACAACATTTGCCCTCATAAATGGTCATTTAAGTCAGTGGTTTTTAACCTTGGGTTACTCAGGTGTTTTTGGACTGCAACTCCCAGAAGACTTCACCATCAGCTGTGGTGGCTGGGGTTTCTGGGAGTTGCAGTTCAAAAACACCTGAGTAACCCAAGGTTAAGAACCACTGATTTAAGTCACCCTTTAATTGTTGGGGAGAGCAGAAAATTGCCATGTAACACATACCATTATTGTATGCCAAAGGATATATCTTATATGTAATGTTCCATAATATTGACAGAACATGTGAGGCAATACAATGTATTAGATTGTGAAAATAATATCAACTGAGCAATGCATTGCGTTCTGACAAATGTACAAGAAGAGACCATTTCTTTGACTCTCTCGTGACTATGGGACACTGCAATGAGTCATTTTTCATCTTTGGGGTAGAACCAGACCAGAAGAGATCTTTGGGTTCCATTTGGCATTTTTAGGGTTAAAAAAGATGATCAGTGATTTTGTAACTCCTATGCAATATTGGTTCAATAGGTGGGACTAGGATGAAATATTGGCCCAAAGAGGTAGAACTACCAAAGAGAAGGGCTGAAAGTAAGAGGTTTGATCTCAGAAACTGCAGGAGAGCTGAAGAGATGTCCTTGCCAGTTGGACTCCTGCCAATTTGGTTTAGGTATAATTTTATATATACAGTATATATGTGTTGAAGGGGAGAATCTGCATAGTGAATTCATGAATTGCATATATTTGTACTGATACTTTATTTTAGAGTTTTGAAGATTCTCCTATGTTATGGATACTCAGCCCAGTTAAGAAAGATATCCTGGATATTTTTCTGACTTTAAAATCAAAGGAACACTTGAACTTTCCAAATTCTACAAACAAGTTCTGTGTTGGTGTTGCTGCTAAGATCCTTAGTACAAAACTGGTATCATTTTGTTGTCATACAGTAATTGTTCATGTTGTCTGTTATATGTACGCAAATATGTATATGGCTTGATACTGTAACAATAAAGTGTGTATGTGAAAAGACTTATTTTGTGAAATTGTATTTGCAAGATTCATCAATAGTAAGTTTGAAAACTTAGCTCACCAGGTTCTTGATGTCCACACTAAGGTTTTCGTAGGTGGAAGACTTGTTGAGGATGGGAGATGGAAGGGAGGTGGAGGGTCATACAACGTTTCTCCAACATACCACAAAACTGGGAGAGAATGCAACTTCTGGGTCAGGGTAAGAGTTTCTTCAATTTATTTCCCTTCCAGACATTCTAATGTCTAACAAATGTCCATTTACAATGAGAGTGGGTGGCAGATATAGCCCCAATCAACCTTCAGTTCCTCCAATGATTACACTGTATATAATCTGCCCACTTCCCAGGGCACCAGCCACCAGTGATATGTGTGTGATTTGACTGCAAAATTGGATAAAGATCAGAACTTGGGAATTTATTTATTTATTTATTTATTTATTTATTTATTTATTTATTTATACCCCACCTCCCGAGACAACGTCTACTTGGGGCGGTTTACAAATATCAGAAAATATCATAAAAAACATAAAAACATCATAACATTAAACAATTGAATCAAAAACATGGTGTATTCAAGATGGGTAATGATAGAAAACAGGAAGATAGATTTCAAGAATGGACAGGAGGGAAGGCCTGCCTAAAGAGTCAAGTCTTTAAATGGCTCTTAAAAACAAAATGTTGTTTCTGGGGTCCTAAAATCCACCAGTTGGCGTAGTCAAAGTCTGGCAAGGACGTCTGCGTTCAAGAAGCCATATGTAGTGACAGAGAAGTTTTCCCATGCTTGATTCAGAAAGAGCTTGAATAAAATGATTTTCCCCCCAGTATGAACTGAATAGCTATTAATTGGAAGTTCAGGTTGTGTTGCTTTCCCAGTGATGGAAGCATTTAACCCTATCCAATGTAAGCATTTTTGCTGTATTGTGTAAAATGGCAAAGTATGTTATTCACTGATTCTCACAGAGACTTCTGTAGGCAGCTCTAAAAGTATGTGACAGCTTTGTCTCTCACGCTGTGTCCATTCCTGGGAAAGTAGTAGTAGGAAAATGGGGCTCTTACAGTAGGCTGACCATCTGTCTAAACACTGTCTGAAGGCTATTTTACTATCTGCTGCATTTGTTATTGAATATTTGTCCATGCACCTGTAGGTTACACAGAACAGTTTCATTTTAAGAAATATAAATATTTACACAGCAAGTACTTGTCCTGATTTTTTTTCTTGCTTCCACCATAGCAAGAAATGACAGCATAGTTGTGATGAAAATTGGCTTTGGTGGAAATGGCATTAGATGTCTGTAGGAGGTGCAACAGATTCTTCATGGCAATGTGTTTCTCATTACCCATCAGAACAGTTGCCCTGCGGCTAATAACTTAAGCAGCATTGCAGTTAGGGCACCGTTGAAACTCTCAGAGGGAACCATGTGAGTTTTCCGCCTAGATGCTGTGGGGGGAAAGGCATGAGGGATGTGAATCCTCATTTGTCTCATCCTCATGTACAAGGACAAGAAATCACAACAGTCTCCTCCTTGCCAGCAGGAATGGCAAGGAGCTTCCTGATATTATTGATAAACATCTTACAGCAGCAAGAATGATGTTTTGAGCCAACGAGAGAGAGAGTCAATAATGGTTCAAACTGCCCATTCTAATGTAAAAATCATGCAACTTGCACAATTCATGCACCTGTCCAAATCTAAGCTGGCTGCTGCTTTGTTTAAGAATTGGAAGCACCAGATGAGATGTTTGTACCTTCCTTAACAATCATCCAGACTTTCTGTACTTGGTCTTCCTCTGTTCATTTTACATCTCAAAAAGAAAAGACATCAGAGACGTTTTGTGCATCTTACAGAGCTCTTGAAAAGAGAAGTGCCCTTTCTCTCATTTTGAGCTGGAGCTGAGGAATCTTGTGGGACTTTAAAATTATTTATCCAGTTTACTCCTTCTGTCAGTTTAAACTGATGAGAATAAGGATCTTAGCAAATAGTTTTATCACTAGCAGGCATTGATCACTCTTATCAGCGGAATCTGTAATGTGTTTTGTTAGAATACTCACAAAACATTCTCACATACTCAGTATTTAGTCCTATATACATTTAAAATGGCATTGACAGTAAACTTCAACAATGTTGGGGTTAGGGGCAGCAGGCCCCTGTGTAGCTCAAAATCCATGTATAACTCTGATACTCCCTGAAAGGTAACTACAAAGCATAAACAGTTGATTAATGTGCATGCACATACACAAAACCCTCCCCCAACCTGCGTCAGCCTTCTGCCATGCCCCAGCATCCTCCCCACCCACTATGTGGAGCCAACTTGACAGGAAAAGGGCCAGTTGGGCCACCACCATCAGACCAGGGGACAACCACACTGCCAACAGCAGGGGACTATGTAAGCCCCAAACCCACCTTTCTCAGACCACTTTCTGGAGACAAATAGCATAGTATTTATGCAATATCTATCTATCTATCTATCTATCTATCTATCTATCTATCTATCTATCTATCTATCTATCTATCTATCTATCTATCTATCTATCTATCTATCTATCTATCTATCTATCTATCTATCTATCTATCTATCTATCTATCTATCTGTCTGTCTATCTGTCTGTCTATCTATCTTTCAAAAAGTATAACCAAAACTGGGCTGCTCAGAGGAGTGCAATTCAAGGAAGAAGTGTAGTCCTACTTGTATCTCACTGAACTCTTAGAAAAGTTGCTCACAAATGTGAAGTCATGCTTTTTAACTGCTTTACTCAGGATTTGCAAGGTGAATTAGCTTTTCTATAGAGTCCTGTACATTTTGATTGTCTGTGCAATTTTTTGTGTGATTGCTTTATATGTAGATACTCTATTTCACTCTCTCTCTCTCTCTCTCTCTCTCTCTCTCTCTCACACACACACACACACACACACACACACACACACACACACACACACACACACACCAGTGTCAGTGCTTCTTGGCAGAATGCTGCATGGCACATTACTGAGTTTAAGCAGTTTTGTGGTTACTCCTGTTTTGTGACACTTTGTTTGAGTAATCCACATTGTTTTCAAGCAGCAGCCAGAACCTAGTCTATTACCAAGGACTCAGGAGTGAACCAACACACAAAGGCAAGCTGAGACAAGTTCTTTGGTGATGCACTACTCTGTTAATAAAATGTTGCAGTTTTGTACAACCTATATGAAAACCTGGTTGCGATTCTGTCCTTGTAGACTTAGAGAAGGTGGTGGAATTTCATATACTTAGCAGTGGTGCAAAATGACAACTAAAAATGTGTTTGCCATTCACAATGTAGCTGTGATGCCATTTAGACGATAGGTGCCTTCTTTCATAATTGTTTCCATCAAATGTCCCTGTATTTATGGAAGGAGTGTGTGAATGTGACTTCCCTTTTAATGTACTAGAATATGTCTTCGAAACTGGTGAACAAAAATCCTGAATTGCATCTCACTGGAATTATAGAAATGTCGGGAATTCATGGTCTATATGATTCATAATGCATTTGACTTGTGATTGTTTATCTTATTTTCATTCAGCGACCCACTTCTTTAATTTTTCAGATAGCTTATTCTTATCAATTATGTTTCCCAGCAAAATTCTATGTCTTCCCTATGCAGGACCAGGAAGTGAAATTGAACATAGATTCTAGATATAGATCTGTGTTTTCATCATATATTTTCTTCTCTATATAAAGATACGGTAGATCTTTCCTATTGTATGAAAACTGTCAACCTCTGACTGGCATTTTACCTGTCCATTCTCTGCAATTTGTTTATAGATCATCCTTAATCTTCCCTTTTCCTCTTCCCTGTCATCTCCTCCTTACGGTGATTAGAAACCTTCCTCACCCTTGAGGAATGGCATGTCACAAACAATATATTCAGATGAAAGGGAAATACTTGACCAGCGTGTTTTTGTCAGCACTTTGATCTCCTTGTGGAAGGTCTGAGCAACTTCCAAAATTTCCTTTTGTAAGATGAACAAATGAAGCACTGTCTTGTTTGGACAGAGAGATTGGCATGTTTTACACAGAAGGGAAACACTGATCTTGTGCCACTCGCTTTATGGGAAGAAAAAAAGTCAGAGGGTCATGAAATGAAAGATGTGCACGGAATAAACATTTCTAAGCAAGTGGGCCAAACTGATATTCCAGCATTTATAGATATCCAGCAAACTTTTCAAACCATCTTATTGGCATTAAAAAAAAAATTCCGGTTCCTTTATGTGTGTCGTATCTACAGGTTCTCTTTTGTTTATTTGCTTGGGGATGCTTTAGAATGCTAATGCTTCGGTGGCTGTCTAGTACTCCTGAAAGTATGAACACAATGCATTTTAATTATGCATAAAAGACAAATGATTGCACTATAAAAACATAAGCAGAAAATCTCAAATATGCATTTATATCATGCATTGGTGCAAAGTAGACATGGGCACTTACCACCACTGTGGCAGTTCATACTGGTTCATTTTTCCAGTTGAACAGATGTTCAGCACTTCCCAGCACTGCCTCCTCCAGTGAGCACCCAGTCAGAGGCAGAGCCTTGGCTTCCCTGCCTCCCTCCTCTAGGTGCTGCCTCTGAGTGGGCACCTGCCAGAGGAGGTGGGGTTGGCAAGGGCTGAGCATCTGTTCAGCCAAAAAAATGGACCAGCAATAATGGCCAAACCAGTGGTTGGTGCCCATCTCTACTGCAATTTCTACGTGCACTTACTGTACTCTATAACAATTTCAGCTACCGTGCTACTTCAGCCAAGCAGATGTTCATGAATAGTAGAAGTTACACAAATAGTACAGAAGGTCCCAGGATTAATCTTTGACATCTCTAGATGGGGCTGGAAAACTGTATGCACACTTTGATCAATTTATGGGCATAATAACTTGAGAATGTTCATGCATGATCCTCTTCTTATTTCATTTCCAACCCAACAGGTGAGCAAACACTGTGACAGCCCTCCCTCACACAGCCACCCATATAGCAGTGGTTCTGAACCATGTACCACCTAGTCTAGTGGGACACAGATTTTTCAGTAAAATTACTAAGAATTCATTCACACTCTCCATGTCCTTTTGCAGTTTTGGTGTCCTGCTGTCATAGGTTATCTATCTGTGACATTTTGATATGTGTAACAACCTTGAGCACTCTTATTCCTCACAGAACTACCACTATAAGACTCAATGTACTTAAAGCTTATCTCAAATGATATACATAATAACAGAATGTCTGTGAACATTTTAAGTATAGCTTCTAGCAAAAAAGAGGACTTTTGTTTCCAAACCACTGGGGCTCAGGGTTTTTTTAACAAAGTGAAAGATGGGATTTAAAGTAACAAAGGTTTCATAGCACTACCATAAAGGATGGAAAGGGACAGAATGTTCTAAGTAAATAGCACTTTCAGCTAAAAGAATCAGTTTCCCTTCACTTCTGGGCTGGGTCACACTGCCAATTTACATTGGTTCCAGTCTTGACTTTTCTATATCGATGTCAAGTCATGTGGTATGCAAATCAGTACACATATTCACTTTTGACTTGAACAATAACTCCCATCAGAATGGTGGTGGAAAGGGTAGGGGTGATAAAAGGTGCACTGTGGGAACTGGGCTCCCAAACATGCCCTGAGTTGTCCAGGCAGAAAATCTGAGGAAAGTCAAGCCAAGCAGAGAGACTCCAGGATTGGAGTCAGCAGGGCATAGACAGCTGAGAGAGAGAGAGAGAGAGAGAGAGAGAGAGAGATGGCGCTGTTCTGCTGCCACCATGCACCAACAGGATTTTGCCCAGCTAAGGTTAGGCTGGGTCCTTTGCAGAAGAGGAGCAGTGTTAACAACACAGAAGTGTTGTTATTTTCTCCCTCTCCATCCCCTTCCTCTGGATTTCTTCCTTCTTTTCCCTCCCTCCCTCTCTCTCTAAGGTGGAAATCCTGTGACTATTATTGGGGGCTTCTGCGGATGGGAGGTGGCATGCATGTAGGTGCCACTCTGTTCCGGCTGCTGCTGATGGCAGTGGTGGTGAAGAAGGAGACATTCCAGAGAATAGCTGCCTTTGTAGGGGGTAGTTCAGGCAAATCCATCACTGCTACCCTATCCACCAGGTGACAAAAGTCTCATCGATCCTCTAGTGATAGGAAAAGCCGCAAGCCCTCTAAGTAACTGTCCCCCCTTCTAGGCACAATAAATGAAATGCAATCAATCGATTTAGGAACCAAGGCATTTACCAAGGCATTTTAAAAAGCCCCTGATGTATAGGTAAAAAAACCTAACTTTCATAGCCAAAACAATTGATTTTACACATGTGTAAAAACTTTTAAATTGTTTTTAATAATGCTACAATGGGGTTTTTATGGCCAATGTCAATGAAGCCTCTGTTTAGTTTAGGTTTTTTCAGTGTCAGGTTCTCTTTTCTTTGGTTCTTGTAGGGTTTTTTGGGGGGCTGTTTGACTGTGTTCTGAAGGTTGTTCTTCCTAACGTTCCACCAGTCTCTGTGGCCAGCATCTTCAGAGGATAGGTGTCAGAACACTGTCTGTGCTCTGGTGCAATTTGTGGGATAGTTGAGTATTATAGCTGTTGGATCAGCTTTTGTCCTTTTCAGGAGATTGGGTAATTGTGGTGATCAGTATGTTTTTTGTTGTGGGTGTATTGTTGTGATAAGAGGGAGATATTATCTGTCACTGTGATTGATGGGTGTCGTTAGCTGGGTCTCTTTCAGTCAGCTCTTTTCTTTTCTTTTCTCTTTTTTTTGAGTGCTATTACATTCTTGTCTTGTCTCTCATTGCTGGACTAGCTATCCACCTAGCCTCCGACTCCCATCAACCCATCCTCTATTGCTAATAGTAAGGATTGTGTGATTTGTAGTCACAATCCTTACTGGCCTGTTGCTGTATTCATGATAGACTGGAGTTTGGACCTTTGAACATGGGTCTCACAGACCCAAATTATCTAGTCTGTTCACTCAAAGCTCTCCCTGCCTTCCTGTGCGAGTAGAAGGGATCAAGGTAACAACACCACCTCTCATACAGACATGCCTGGCGGATGGAGAAATCACTGAAATTAAAATAAATCTGCTTTGCCTCCATTTGGAAATGATAATAATTGCATTAGGTTAACAATCCTGCTCTATTTATTTATTTGTTCTTTATTTATTCATTTATTCTGCTGTTCAACTGGCAAAGGTATCAGGGCAGCCTACATAGCCATAGAAACAAGAGAAGAAAGACCTGGCTGTGCCCTCAGGCATATCATCTACAAAATGTATATGTCGATAGATCTGTTGAAAGAAGAGTCGCTAGAATAGCTAGTGTAGCAGGAATTTTATTTCCTGGTTGGCCATATTTGCTTAAAGAACTGAAGAGACAAGGAACAGTTTCCTTTCCTTATCATTCCTTTCCTTACCAGCAACGCAGCACTGATGAATCACCTTTCATGGGGCAAGTTATATTTTTGGGACTACATCTTCCAAAATACCTCAGCCAGCACGGCCAGTGGCTAAACTAGCCAGGCTATTCCATGAGCTGTAGTCTGCAGTAGTAACTTCCAGTGTTTCCGGGAACCACATCATCGAAGATAAAAGTGAAGGGATCTTTATAATACCTTTATAAGTATTATACAATTCAGTACAGTATATCATTTTTCTTTTGCTGAGGCAGCACCCACAGAGACTACGGCTATTCAGCTTGTGGATAATTGTGCTCATGGCAGCTTTCTCAGCCATGCATAATGATAGTAATATTCCTTTATCATAGACCCACACATTTGTATTTTTAATTTAGTTGTACATGAGACTACTGAATGTGATGATATTAATGATGAACTGCCTTCATGATCATCACAACAATGGGGTTCAGGAAGAACCACATTAAGCCCTGAATATTATGGCCGTAACCAGCTGCATTGTACAACTGCACAAAGTTGACTGTGTAAGCATTCCTGTCTCCAGCAAGCTTCCCTTGCCCAGCTTTGCACTGGTTGTGAGCTGCTCCAGCAGGGGTATCATTACTGTACATGATTTCCCTTATATTCCGAATAGCATACTGGCCTATGTGATTTTTGAGGATGTATTACTGAAGTAATATATGAAAACAAAATAGGATAAAAGTTTGAGATAACAAACACATTCTGAAATATGAGAGATAAATCTTTGAGGAAGATCTAGAGTGAAAGAACAACCAGAACAGGTTAAGCAAAAGAAGAAGTTGTTACCAAGCGCCAGGATGTTTTTTTTTTCCCTCCTAAAAACAAAGTTAGCTAAAAATAATGTTCAGTTTCACATTTTACTCACTGGGTTTTTTTCATTACTGAAAGAAATGAGTTAATCTAAAAGATGAGAGCACATAATTGACAAGAATACACCCAGCTCATACATGTTGTGGCAAGCTTAACACAACTCTTGTGGTAATTACAGTATCCTGCTGATCAAGAATAATTGTCATTACCATAGCAACCTCTTCTGGGAGAAATTATTGGAGATATAGCTAGAAGAATAGAAGGGGAAAAGAAAAGAGTTAGCAACATGTGTGCTACTATGTTTGGTATACGTATTTTCCTCTATAGATCCTCTTCTAGGCAGTAGTGAGTCTCCTACATATTTTATATGGTACTTATTACTGTATGTAGTTATGTTTCTTAAATGAAAAGGATGGAAATACATCCAGTCCTTAGAACTGGAAATTGACTAAAGCATCAATGATTTGAAATTAGGAGTTTTGCTCAACTAGCAGGTGTGAGGTCTTAAAAAGAATTCTGATCTTTGGAATCAGTTCAGAAGTTAAGCTTACTTAAGTCCTGCTCATATTAACAGGAATTAGGCACTTAATTATGTGCTTGATTTCAGTGATACTTAGCACACCTTCCTTTATTTGGATTGTACCTTTCTTTCTTTCTTTCTTTCTTTCTTTCTTTCTTTCTTTCTTTCTTTCTTTCTTTCTTTCTTTCTTTCTTTCTTTCTTTCTTTCTTTCTTTCTTTCTTTCTTTCTTTTTGTCCCACCTTTTTCCTTAAAAGGAACCAAAGTGACTTACATCATTAAAGACAATATTAAAGTTAACAACAATGAGTAAAAAAAATACTAAGTAGGATTCAACAAATAACATACTGGTATAAATATACCAGATGGACGGGATATAAATCAAATAAATAAGTAAGTAAGTAAGTAAGTAAGTAAGTAAGTAAGTAAGTAAGTAAGTAAGTAAGTAAGTAAGTAAGTAAGTAAGTAAGTAAGTAAGTAAGTAAGTAACACCAAAACATATTCAAGACAGTAAGGTACAACACTCGGTTAAAAATAAAAAACCTCTGGCAGCCAGTCACTCAGGGAAGAAGAGAAAAGTCTTCACCTGCTTGCAGAAGGACAGCAAAGATGGGGCCAACATAACTTCTTATGGGAAAGAGTTCCAAAGTCTGGGAGCAGCTACAGAGAAGGCCTTCCACCATGTACCTTTGAAAGTGGGAGGAATGAACAAAAGGTTCCTCCTGATAATCGTAACACTCAAGCAGTCTCATAAATGGAGTTGTGGTCCTTGAGATAGCTTGGGCCCAAGCCATTTAAGGGTGATAGGGTGATCTGAAAAAAGACAAAAGTTGTTCCCACAGCTATAAATACTCAACTATCCAACAAACAGCAACAGAGCATGGACAGAGTTCCTACTTCAGTCCTCCGAAGATGCCGGCCACAGAGACTGGCGAAATGTCAGGAAGAACAACCTTCATAACACGGCCAAAGAGTCCGAAAAACCCACAACAACCATCAGATCCCGGTCGTGAAAGGCTTCGAGAATTACATCTTGAATTCGGTCCAGAATAGATTGGCAGCCAATGGAGCTGCTGTAACAGGAGAGTTATGTGATCCTTGTAACCAACCCAGTCAGTAATCTTGACATAAGAATAGTTTTCTTCTGCTATAAATATATGGGAAAAAGTTGACAAATTGAATTCTTAATTGGCATTAATTGCAAGTTACTGTGAGTAATACTTTGAGGGATATTTTCCCTAATAAATAATACTAATCAGCTGGTCTTTCTAATCTGAGACAATGGAAATGTAAATTTGTGTTGCACAGTTTTGGCACACTTTGTGGTGAAATATCTGAGATCCCATCTTCTATTTTCCCTAAAAGGCAAAAATAGAGAAAGGTTTTTCAAGAACCTGGTATGGTACATGAATGGACATCATTCAACTGCTGTCATGAAACCACTCTGAACAAACAAATCTCATTCAATTTTGGAAGCTAAGTATGGTAGAACCTGATTAGATCTTGGATGTGAGACCACCAGGAAACTATGTGTACAGTAGGACCCTCATCCAACAAGGATGGGCAGGGGGCTGGAAACCACACCCTGTGAGGAAAGATGGAAAGAATTGGACATGTTTAGCCTTGAGAAAATAAGACCAAGGGGAGGTATGGTAGCATTTTTCAAATACTTGAAAGGCTGTTGTTCAGAGGAAGGGAAGGATCTGTTCTTGATCATCCCGGGGTGCAGGACATGCAACAATGGGCTCAAGTTACAGGAAGCTATATTTTGGTTGACTATCTGGAAAAACTTCCTAACTGTTAGAGCAATACGATAGTGGAATCAATTACCTCAAGAAGTGGTGAGTGTTCAAACACTGGAGGCATTCAAGAGAACTTTAGCCAACCACCTGGCAGATATATTTTGATTTATATTCCTGCATTGAGGAGGGGGTCGGATGCAATTGCCTTATACAACTTCATTATTCTACGATTTTATGATGATTCTATTACTCTTAACTGTGAGATTAGTATCCTCTGATTCACTGATCCTCAGTCTGAAAATATTAAAAATAGAAAAAGAAAAAATGCAGAAAAAAATATTTTCACTTGCATTAGCAGAACTGGCCATAGAGGGAGCCAGACAGTGTGCTATGAAGAATACATGGCATGGTCTCTGACTGCTCAAGCCCTGTCCTATTGCATGCTTTCTCCTGTGGCTACTTCTGCCTGCTGGTTTACTTGGTGGCATGCTGGGCAGGAAGACTGCTGGGGAGCATGCCAGGCCAGGCAGGGGGGGGCACATCCATCCATCCTGCCTGCATACCTTTGCAGCTTCTTGCCTCAGCTGCCAGAAACGCCCTCCCCGACGGACTTGGTGTCCCCACTTGTGGCTTTGAAGTGAAGTGGAGGTGATGCTGGGTAGGACAGAGGCTGCTGCTCTGATGGCTGTTACTGCCCTGAGTTAAAGATATGTGTGCTTGTCTATTAGGTTCAATAATTTCAAATTTTTCTGGTCCTCCTCAGTTTCTCACAGGTTTCCTCCTTTATGACTATTCACAAAAAATTACGGCCTTAGTAGCCGAGTTTCTTGCAAAGGTTCTCTCCTCCCAGGTCTCTAAAAATTAACTAGACTACCCCAAAGTATCCCCTATTGTGTTTCTTGTTGTATTTTTTAGCCGTGTAACTACTATTATGTGTATCTCTATTTACTATTAATTTCCCAAGTGTATGTTTTAAAGTTTCCTATGCCAATAAAGGTTACCGAATTGTAATTGTAATTGCTCTGATGGCTGAGAGAGGCAGGGTGATGCTTTGGTTCCCCTTGTTGCCACCACCCCCTTACTGGGAAATGGGGTGGTGATTGGTGATCCTTCACTCTACTGCGTCAGGGTCTGCTGGCAAATATGTGCTAGCCCTGGCCCCAATCTCACCCTCCAGAGTCAGAGCGCATAGACTGGACACAACTGGAAGCACTCACCTCAACTTGAAGACACCTGACTGGCAGGCAGGTGCAGCCAGGGGAGCAGAGCCGAGATGCCCAGGATCCCTGCTAGAGAGGAACAGGGAGAGCCCACCACACCTCTCCCAGCTGCTCCCTTGGTGCTGGAACAGGCGTCATGGCAGTGGTGGAGCGAGTGACTGCTGCGGCCCCTTGGCCATGAAAATTTTGAGGCCAGGAAGTGTGGCACCTCAACAGGTAAGATGCAGGAGAGCATGTGAAAGGCAGACGGGATGGTGAAAGGGGTGGTGGCAGCAGCAGCAGCAGGGGGTGAAGATGAGAAAAGAGAGAGAAAGGGACAGAGAAAGAGACAAGAGGAGACTGCTTTGGGCCACCAAGCTCTTCTGACCTCTGTGCCTCTAAGAATATTGTGCTTAGGGCCGTACTAACGCCACGGCTTTGTCCCAAGGGATTGCCTTCACCTTCCATTAGTTGGTGAGGGTGGAGAGGGTGTTTCCTGTCTTCCTCATTTTTCAGCATCCATGGGGTGGGGCCTGGAACCAATTCCCCGCAGATCTGGGGGTCCTACTGTGTAGAGTTAGGAAACAACACTCTTGAATCCCTGGAAAGCCAGATAATATCAAGCTGAACAGACCAAGGAATTGATTGAGTGTAACACAGTTCCCTGTGTTTCACTAGGTGAGTGACACCTTTGCATGGGTTTGCAATAGAAAACCAGAGGTATAGCTCATTAGCAATATAGACTTTTCTGGGCATGCCTTAATAATCCATTTACACATTGTTTGTCTAACATAGTGGTTGGCAACCTGTGGCAGATGTTGTTTGACTATGATTTCATTGTCTAACTCCTCTGGTCACATTGGCTGCAACAGATCCAAGTGGCCCAGTTGCAGGTCATTAATACCCTCCTTTTTAAGTACACAGATTTGAGAGCCTCGCCAGAATCAAAAGAGGCCCACGCATAAGCAACCTGCTCCTCCCTTCTCTGATGGCGGCCTTCCAGACCTCAAGGAACATTGTAATGTATGTTTTAAGTTGCATTATCTAGCTCTCAAAAGGCAAAAGTGCTTCATTGCAAAGGTTTGTGCTCATTTCTGTGTCTCTTGGGTGGAGTGATAAGATGGTTGCCACACTGAATCTTGTTTGAAGAGAAACCAAGCAATAATTCCATTTACAGTATATTATAATTTCATACACCGCCAAAGCTATCCCTCAAAGTCAGGGCATCAGAAAAACATTGTGAGTGTGAGAGTGAGAGTGTGCATGTAGACACACAAACACACACACACACACACACACACACACACACACACAGAGAGAGAGAGAGAGAGAGAGAGAGAGAGAGTCTTCAGCTTATGCCCTGACTTTAAGTCATAGCTCTTTAAGCCATAGCTTTGGAGATGTGTTAAGGGGCTTGAGCAGGAAAGGGAAATTACACATACAGCTGTTGGATTACAACCTTTTTTTTTTTTTGCTCAGAACAGATTTAGTAAACAATAGTGTCTATGCAGATCAAATTTATTTTCACAATGCATCTTCTTGAGAATCTTTATTCCTTTACTTCATGACTTTTATCAGCGGTGACAAAGCATTCTCAAACAGGACAACATTTTAAACAAATAAATTAGTATATAAATATACCTTGTTAAATGTTTCACTCAGAATGAATAATAGCTTATGATTTAATCATCAGAGGTGGAGTGCAGAGACCTGTCATGGGATTGCGTGGAACGACTTGTAACACTTGACATGTTCATTAAGCAAATGTCATTAGAAGATCAGGAATGTTCCTCATCCCTCATTGTGCAAACCTGCGAGAGGTGGGGGAGTTGTATGATCAGTAATACCCAGCATTTTGTTATTATTTTGTTTCTACAGTTGCCATGTTGGTTGCCACATTTTTTTAAAAATGTGGAAAAGTGGGGGGGGGATATTCTCCATCACACTAGAGAATGTAAAAATAAATAACATTTTTGACAGAGAACTCTCTTTTGCTTATCCTCTTCTGTTTAGTGGAAACATTTACTGTTCAGGCTGTGGGCCTAAACATTATTACTAGGGAGAAAAACTCCACTGAATTCACTTTGAACTGTGTGAAGTCCCAGCTTGGAATCATGGTCAAAGGCCTCTGAATCTTGGGGAGAAGACATAAACCTCAGTGATATACACATCTGTGCTTGGCAAGCAGAAGGTATCCATTTAAATGTAAAGCAGCAGGTGAGAGAAAGGTCTGCTGCTGCCAGTTGAAGACAATCATACTGGGTAGAGCTTGGAAAAATTAGTGGTTTTGGACAGTGATCCACAAATCTCATAGCCAGAATGGCCACCGGCTGCACTAAACTAGAGATTCTGGCAGTTACAGAGCAGAAGAAGCACCTTTAGGTAAGTAACCCTAATATGGTATTTCTGTAAATGTCTCTCCCATTTCTAAACTTTTAAAATGTGGGTGATGGGATTGCTCCCCTCTGCTCAGGGTGTTCCACTCCTTTGCCTCTGGACTTCACCCTTACATAAAAACTAGCATGGACATTAATATAATTTGCAGATCATATTTCCAAACGGATGCCAAGAGTAAAGAGATTTAAGATACTTCAGTTTACCTTGCTTAAGGCAATAGAATAGACGGAATCATTACTTCACAAATTATCTCTTGTATCTTCTGCAGAGCAAAGGAGATAATTAAGCCAGGTTAATTAAGACATCTAGCTAAATGTTTGAAGAAGTCGGATCACGTGGACTTAATGTTTAGCAAGCTTGGTCGATGCAGTTGGAATCCAACATGCCTGCAAGGAGAAACCTCCAGACCTGAGCCATGTTGCCCCTTGTCTGAGTTTGAAAAGCCTTGACTGGAACTTCAAGTAATATTCACAAATTATGTCCCTTGTGGAGAATAACTCAGAACTAGATATTACATTTCCAGATGCCTATGGCTACTTAAGTGCTGATGTCCCTGATGTTTATTATCATATCTATCGAATGTCCCTCAGTCTCTCATACCACGTATTTGTCCATCTTCCTATCTGTTTCTGCTTAAACTTCAGGTCAGCCACAGATCAGCATTGTGTCATGTGTACCTGTGTGGATTTAACAGCTCCAAACATTTAAAGCTTATAGAGAAGTGGCCTGTATATTTTAAAATGGGGGGAGGGGAAAGCTCTCCAACTATTTTCTTCTGTCACCAACACCTACAAGCCCTAGCTGATAAAGGACGATGGGAACTGTAGTGCAATTACACCTGGGATGTTTATGTTCCCTGCTCCTGTTTTATATAGACAAATAAATAGTTGTAGTCAAGACTAGGTCTCTTTTCAGATGCCACTTTGAAAAAGACAATTAGATGTAACTGATAATCCCTTAAACCACAATGAACGAAGTCAACCTGCTTCAAATTATCACCCTCATTCTGTTCTGATCATGCTTTTTTATAAGTATGCATGCATGCATGCATGCTCAATGAATAATCATAATAATCATGTGCTACCAAGTCATTTCAGATTTATGGTGATGCTTTTAAGGGTTTTCTAGGTAGAGAATACTCAGAAGGGGGGGCTCCACATTTGTGACAGAAAGGACAAGGACTCCTCCTGTCAGAGTGCCATCCCCTCCCCCTCCCCAAAGACTGAAGAGTTTGAGACTTCCAGCTCACCCACAGAGGTCAGCAAGGACACGATGGAGGAGCGATGTTCACCAGTACCCATGAGCCCGCCCACTCTTGAAAATCTGGAAAAAGAACCTGAGATAGAGGGGGAGGAGCCTAGGGAAGAGGAGAAGATAAAGATGGAGGAGGACAAATGGGGTTTGTTGGGAGTAGAGAATAGGAAAAGGAGATATGGAGGTAGAGGAGCAATGTGAGGGAGGAAGGGCAGTAGATGTGATGATGAGAACTGTTATGCTGACAGAAGAATGGATGGTAGAATTTGAGAGGAACCAGGATGTGGAGGATAAGGAAGAGAGATTAGTGAGTAAGGGAAGCATAGAAGAACCTGAACTTCCCAGGAGATGGGAGTGGATAATGAAAGGGGCTCCATGGACAGGAGAGTGGGCAAGGTGGAGGGTTTGCAGTGAAGAATCCAAAAGACAACGACAGCAAGTAATTCCTCCCAAGCTTTCTTTCTGGGGAGGATGAGAGAGAAGAGACAGGTGTAAGAAACAGAGGGAGAGGCCAGACAGGAACCCAGGATGGAGCCAGCAATGCCAGGTTGGGCATTGGGAGCAGACCCTCTGCACACAGATGGAGAAGGAATTTGAGGAGAAAGAGGAAGAGAAGGGGGCAATTGGGTTTGACACCCTGTTGCCATTCCATATGTGCTGCAGCAAGTCTCCTGCTCCTTTTGAGAAGGGAGAAGACCATGTTGTCTCTCGAGACCCTGAAGTGAAGAGAGTTGATAGGATTTTACCTGAGGACTTTGTTTTAGCCCTGTTGGTTGTAGTAATGAGTCTGAACCATTTGAGGTTCTGATGGAACAGACACCAAGTAGGCTATTACACACTGTTAAGCATGAAAAGGACTTGGCTGGTGATTCATATCTAAATGAAGGGTTCGAAGCAGGAGGGAAATCTAAACCCACTCACACCATTCCCTTCTTCTGGGGGTGCCTTGGAACTTTGCAGTGGGCCCAAGGCAACACAAATTGGCTCTACTCAGAGGAGGCAATGAGGAATTGAGGATGCATATTGGATGGTGATGCAGATGTACCTTGCATTGAAAGCAGTGCAGTGTGGACAAATGGCAACCAATTGACACGTGCAGATCCTGAACCAGCAGCTGACATCTATATCACAACTTTTAAACAGGAACAAGACAAAAGTATGATGTTGACTCACAAAGTTCAGGGAATTAGGCCTACTTATTCTTTCCTAAAGTGTCTGAGTGAGAGTCATTATCATTGTGTGTAAAGAGTACACACTTTGCAAATGAATAATTAGGATTCTAGTTTCTGCCTCATCAGTTTCAGAGTCTGGAAGAGCTACTTTCCTGCACAACATGCTCACTGGTCATAAGGGCCAAGGATTTGAAGATTTGTAAAATAAAAAAGAAATTTCTCATTCTTTCATCATATATCATTTCAGCCTGTGGGATTATAGGAGATGGACTTACCAGTCTTCTACATTAGCTAGCACTTTACATGCTTCATAAACAATAGCCATTGTTATTGGGAAATAGAGGAGGAGGAAGGGAGAACATGGGGAAAGGTCTTTTTAAGGAGAGTGCATTAGTTTGCTACTTTTCTTTTTCACTGAACCATCAAAATCCAAAAACCCAAAAAAAATCCAGATGGCTCTATATTGATTAATACATTTGTTCCAGAAGCTGACGTAGCCTGGGGGGGGGGGGGGATTTGGTGGAAGGCAGTAGCTTAAAACTGAATCAAGTGCAGTAAATAAGCACAACTTTGTAACTTGACACAAGAATCGACAATTTAAGATGTAACTTTAAGAGTTTAGTCCCAATGCAAAGATTTCATCTGTCCAGTGTAAGAATGAAGACATTGTCGTAGAAATCAGTCAAGCACATATATTCATTCTGTGCTTTGAAACTGGGCAGATAGGATAATGAATGTGGCATAGACCAGATGTTACATTTCCTGAAAATAGATATGTTAAGGGAGCCCGCAAGTGGTTGTCAATGCCCCTTTCATTAGCCCATCAGTTTAAATTTATCCATTTGAAATCAACACAGTACTTAGTCTGAACTGCAGGTCTCACCTTAGGACCTTCTGTCACTGTACTATCAATTAACGGCAAGAAAGTACAGATGATGGGCCTGTGCTGCATAAACACCATGAAGTAACTGAAGAATTTTCTGACAGGTTGAAAAGAAATTTAGTACTGAATTGAACGACATTCCAGTTAAAAGAAACAAAAAATAGTCATGCAGTGGACCAAACAAATATTATTCGTTTTTAATTTTGTGATTGTGAAAAGACTGGGTTGCGTCTACTCTTCATGAACAGCCCATTTGCTATCAACTGGACTTAAGTTGTCCCATGGATTTCCAGTAGTCTTTTCTGAGCATGAACAAGTCTGTGTCCAAAACATTGGCTGATAAAGACAAGTACACAAAAATGGCTATTTATACGTTCCATACCTGAGGTGAGAAAACTGAAACAAATTGACAGCTTTATCCTTGAAGCAATGAGTCATTCACAAGGCTGACTCATTTCCAGAGAGAGGGATGTAAAGTTCACACTGACTTTTGTGTCTCATAGGTTGTGGTCTGAAGAAACCTGAGTATGGACATCATTGTTCTGCTAGGCTCTGCCATAACCCCACCGAAAAAAACCCTAGTTAACAGCCTCCTGATTTCTTTGCATTGGCAAAGCAGCTACCATGTTCTCTAGACTCACAAAGAGAGTGCGGCTCAATAAGAAGCTGACGACACATACAAAGATCCAGGTCTATAGAGCCTGTGTCCTAAGCACACTCCTGTACTGCAGTGAGTCCTGGACCCTTCATGCACGGCAGGATAAAGTTCCAAACAGAGTAGTCCTGGAATGAGCTGGAATTTTTAGCATGTATACATTACTGAAACAGTGATGTCTACGGCCATGTCGTGGGAATGGCTGATGGTCGGATTCCAAAAGATCTCCTGTATGGAGAATTAGTGCAGGGAAATCACCCCAGAGGGAGACCACAAAGATATCTGCAAGTGGGATCTGAAGGTCTTAGGGATGGACCTCAACTGATGGGAAATTTTGACATCTGAGCGTTCAGCCTGGAGGCAGGCGGTGCATCACGGCCTCTCCCATTTTGAAGAGACACTTGTCCAGCAGGCTAAGGCAAAGAGGAAGTCACAAAAGTGGCAAAACCAGGGAGCTGGACAGGGGACAGATTGTACTTGTCTTCAGTGTGGAAGGGATTGTCACTCTCAAATTGGCCTTCTCAGCCACACTAGATGCTGTCCAAGACCTCTGTTCAGAGCATGTTACCATAGTGTCTCGAGACTGAAGAATGCCTACTAAAAGGATCCTTCTAACCTGACCAGATCATCTACCATATCAGCTGACAGATTGGTTATCTGACTCTTTGGACTTCCAGATAAATTGCTTGAGCCGCTGCTGAGCTTAAGCTTCAGCAGTGTGGCTTGCCTTTGCCTCCCCCTGGATAACACGAGATCCTAGGTCTCACGGGAGCAACTGGGCAAGAGGGGGGAACGTTAGGTTATTTACCTTACCCTTCCCACCTTCCTTTCTTCCACAGCTGGTGTTTGGTACATCTAGGTGTTGCAGAGTTCAAACAGTGCCACGTGGTAGTTGTAGGATAGTTGGTGGCTTAGCAAGGTACTGCAATTAAATGGGCCTTGCAATTTTCTCTAGCCTAGTTAACCCATGGACAAATAAAAAAAATCTTATTGATTAAATTACTTAATTAATAATTAATAATAATCTTTTAATAACTTTCATATATATACATAAGAGGGGATAATCAATTAAGTGCATAATTAAAAGTGAATTAATTAGTTTGATTGGTATTAGCCAAGATTAATTGAAGGAATTTTAGATTAACATTAATTACTGCACAAGCATAAATTAGGGTGGAGTTTTAATTTGTCTGGTCAAAATTAATTTAGGGTAATCCTTATAGTTTAAGCTATTTGATTAAGTCAGTCCCTATCGTTAATTCACCAAAGAATTCAGCTTGAGTGGCAAAATAGTTTTTAAAAAATTAAAAAAAAATTGATACTAATTGGTTGGTTTGACCAGCGCTTATTCATATATTTAAAGCTTGAATTGTTCACAGCGGGGCATAGCTGAGTATCAGCTGGTTCTCCCTTTATTATATACTCAGAGCAAGGGTTGGCATTTGAATTAGCATAGGAGCCGCTAGGGATACTTGGTGCCCCTTAATTGGTCTTGGACACCTGATACGCAATGGTGTCTCACAAGGGTCAGGGCAATAAACAAGGAAAACAGAATAAATAATAAATTAAAAAGAAAAGGACAGTTCCCCAAGTGTCTCCACCTTAGTCTTTGTATGATTTGGCAACAACTGCAGGAAAAAAATTCTGCACTGGAGGCTAAAAGGCTGGTGAGACAGTCTCCACAGTCCAGTGAGGCAGACCACGCAGATCAGCTAGGGAGGCCAAAAGCCATCATAGGACTAAGCTTAGAGCCATAGCAGATGATCTCATGTCTTGATTTGATATTCTTGAAGTGGACCAGCAACCTGATGTGACACCCAGATGTGATGCAGATGGGGTTACCGGTACACCAAGGTTGCAGCATTTGGATAAGGGGAGAAGGTCATCAACCCCTGCAGTATCAGAGTCAACAGTTCACAATAGGACGAAACGAATGAAGCAGCCCTGAACGGCTTTATGGCAGGGACAAAACAAGCTTGGTGGCGTGTTCATTGGGTGAGTCAGCCATTGCATCGGGCACTCCTGCACCAATCTCTGCTTGGCCTTGGGCTGGCAGTGGACAATTTAATCCCACACATTATGCGCCACATGACACACAGAGCTTTAGGGCCCCCAACACTCCATGGCCCTGTTCCAGCACTCAGTTCGGTGAGTGGGGTATGCCATACCACCAGGTAGTATTGCCAACTCAGTTTAACACTGTGGCTGGTGTCAGCGTCCGGCCATACCTGTCTGTTCCTGACACGGGATATAATACAGTACCTTCATGAGCATTGCCATACAGCGACTATTCAATGTCCCTGGGAGACCATCTCACCCTGGCAACTCAGGAAAAAATAAAAAAGGCAAATACGTGGATCTATGTGTAGGAATTTACGTACAGAAAAAGGATTTAGATTAGGAGGATGACAAAGACAAGGAGAGACGCAGGAGGAAGAAGCCTGACAGGACATTGTCCAGCTGGTTGCCTGGTTTCCTAATTTATACTGGGGTGGTTGTGAAGGCCCAACCGTGGTGTGCACAATCCCTCTTTCAATATTTAGATTTGATATATAGAGTGTATGTAGATTTCGCTGGGCAGATATGGCTTTATTATGATGAATCATTCTGTACGCGGAGCGTAATCCACCCAAATCTTAGATGGGATGAGCCCCTGCCAAGTCTGTGGCTGAAACACATGATGCCGGCCAGACCCAGTTTTGGGGATAAGCTTGACAGTGAGCATCTGAACAGAAAGGCTGCCCTGAGTCAGAATCCCCATGTAGGTGTGGGGCAGGTGGTTCAACCCTATCTGCTCTTCTGGGAGTATAACGCCAAGGGCACTTCTACTAGGAAGCCATGCCATTTTAGGCATGAGTGTTCAGCATGTGGGGGACGGCACCCCAGCACCTCATGCTTCAGGGCTGGGCTCAGCGACAGAATAAGGGCCCAGGTGGAGGTAAAAAGCCCAGTAGTGGTGGGGGTACACCTGGAAAAGGAAGCCAGCCCAATTCAGGTTACAGTTTTGGAAACGTGGCTACCCCTACAGAGATGATGCTGGTTATTTACTGGACGGCTTCAAGTACGGCTTTAGGATCCCGGCGGTAGGGAGCTCAGGGCATTCTTTGCGCAAAACCTCAAATCAGTATTTGGAATGGAGAGTGTGCTGCAGGACAAGATTGCAAAGGAGGTAAAAGAGGGGAGAGTGCTGGGGCCCTTTACAAAGGCTCCGTTGGACACCTTGAGGGCCTCACCTGTGGGAATAGTTCTGAAAAAGGCCCAGGGTGAGTTTAGATTACTACATCACTTGTCTTACCCAGAGGGAGCATTGGTTAATGACACCATTCCCCAGGAACTTTGTACTGTGCGCTACACCTCTTTTGATGAGGCAGTGCACATGGTGCAAAAATGTGAAGTGAGGGCAGAGCTGGCAAAATGTCATATTAAATCAGCATTCCAGATTTTACGCGTTTACCCATTGGATTTTGACCTGTTAGGATTTCATTTTCAGGGATCTTTTTATATTGACTGAGCCTTACCTGTGGGCTGCTCGGTTTCCTCAGCTGCATTTGAGTGTTTCAGCTTGTTTATTGAATTGAAGCTTAGGTGCAGGGTGGGCTGTAAATCTATGGCCCATTACCTTGATGACTATCTTTTTTGTGAAGAAAGGAATAGAGGAAAGTGTAGTTTTATTTTAAACACTTTTCAGTTAATGGTGGAACAGTTAGGCTTACCCCAGCAGAGGAAAAAATGGAAGGTCCAGCCACGTCCCTTACTTTCCTTGGCATTGAACTAGATATTGTACAGCAGATGTTGAGGCTGCCTGACAATACGTTAGCTGACCTTAAAACTAGGATAGCCTCACTGTTGCAGAGGCAAAAAGGGTCTTTGAGAGAGCTACAGGAGACTGTGGGCCACTTAAACTTTGCTTGCAGAGTTATGGTGCCTGGGTGTGCCTTTTTGCATCGGCTTTGCAACATAATGAAGGGTCTGCAGCATCCTTTGCATGGGATTAGGATTCAAAGAGAGTTGCTCCTCAAGAAGGATTTCATATCCAGAATGATATTTCAGTGAGTGCCAATATACTGCAGGAAGAAGTGGCCTTGGCTGCCAAATGGGTGGCAAATAAATAAATAAATAAATAAATAAATAAATAAATAAATAAATAAATAAATAAATAAATAAATAAATAAATAAATAAATAAAGTTACCAGTGGTGGGCCATGGTTCAGAATGGTGATGTGTACACACACACACACACACACACACACACACACACACACACACACACACACACACACACACACACACACACACACACACACACACACACACACACACACACACACACACCAGTCCAGAACACAAGCTGCCCTTAGAAAGTTACAATTATAACATATTTATATATTTTATTATTAGAAAAGGGATTGAATTACAAGTGGCTAGTTATTTGTTGGTAGTAATTTCCAGGTTTTGAATAGTGTTGTGTTAGCTACTGTGTCAGTGAAAAAATCCCTAGAATGTCTTGGAACAAAGTTTTTCTGACCTGACATGAACTGTCTCTCCTGTGGAGGAAGGAAAAAAGAAACTAAGGTAGACAAACTTGACTTTTCTTAGCAGAGGGAGCAGTATTAGTCTGCGCTAGTATATCAGGTAAAATAAAACAATATAAAAAAGACAAAAATATTTTGGCTCATTCTAAACTGAGGAAGTTGACTTTTCCATAAAAGTTCACATTAAAATATGACAGTTAGGAGTTCAGGTGCCATAAAATTTTGGTATTTTTTCTTTTTTAATTTTTCTTTTGACTTTTCTTTGCTCTGCTCATACTAGTAAAGATGAGGTTCTTACTTTCCATCCAATCTAATTTTCCTGTTATGTTGCTTCTCCAAATTCAGGCTGCATCGGGTGATTAAAGCCTCAAATCCATTGGGTTTCTCTTATGGTTTCCATGTGAGGAAAATTAAATATGTCAGCACCTAAACTGGCTTAATTTTGCTGCTGATTTGGCAATGTGCCAGAGGAACTAAAGTTTCCAAAGAAGGGGGGCCAAATTTGCCACCTCTTGAGTCATCCCTGTTTGAGGCAACTGCCTCACTAAGGCTGACCTCGTGGTTGGGAGAGAGTTTCTCTGTCCCCTCCCCACTGAATGTCTGCCCCCTGGGATCTGCAGCCCTACATCAAAACCATTAACCAATTAAAAAATTTTATTAGTTTGTTTTCTCCCAGATTTCTCCTCCACTTATGAAATGGGTTGTTGTCATCTTAAGACAAAAAGACCTGCACTGAAGTTTAACTTGATGATTGCCAGAAAAGTGCTTACTGTCACCTTTTTTTTTTTCTTGTTGTTGTCCCGTCAATGAGTACTTGAGCATCATTTGTTTAAACAAGGGAACGTAATGTATGCCACACCACTCCCACCCCCAAACTGCCACAAAGGGCCACTGGGTCACGTGGTGGGATGTAAACACATCCAGAAAGGAAAATGGAGCTGCCGATTGAGGCTGAAAGGCAACTGATCACCCAGCTTTTGGGAGGGGAGAGGAGTGTTCCAAAGGCATTGGGTGCAAGCTAGTGAAGCACAGAGGTCTTTCAGAAGAAATACATTTGGAGTCTAAGGAATGTACTTGTCAGCAGTTACTTCTGTGCCAATGAGTTAGATAAGTATTACTGTTTACATACCAATTGGCAGTGTTATTCAATAATCTGCGTAGTAACCAGGACAACCTCGCCATCACATGACACATTCGTTATGACTAAGATATACATCTTCGTAAAGTAAATGCATACCAGCAAGGCATGTAGACACCTGGAGACTTCACTGTGTTATTTTGGAATGCACAATGGTATACAGACATTAAAACATAGTTGTGCTAAATTTTAAGCCTCATGATAGCATCACCAACATAATCAATACTGAATGAATTGCCTTTGGTGATTTTCTGAAGCAGCTCCTCGTTTCCATGGAATTAAGCAAACAGGCTTGGCTCACTAACCCACATTGGTACATGTCAGAAACATGATCTGTCTCAGTGGCATGCATTATGGTGGTGCACCTTAACAAGGTTGAGGGGGAAGGATATAATGGCACCTTTTCCTGTACCACATGCAACTAGTAAAAGGAGAATCCTCCACCATATAGTATGCTAGCTTAAATTAGTTGGAACAGGCTATATTACCCCCACCTCCTGGCAAATAGAAAGGGAAGATATGGAGGCAGTGACAGATTTTACATTCTTGGGCATGATCACTGGTCCATGGGGTCAACAGGAGTCGGACATGACTAAACAACTAAACAACAACAACAACACTGCAATCACTTGCGTTACAGTTTAGCCATGTAAAACAGTGGAGCAAAGAATGGCCATGGTACAGTTCCTTTCCACCACACAGATCAACAGGTGATGAGTGCAGAATCTTGTATAAGCACTTAGATTTTGCAGAAAATATAAAGCAAAGCAAATACCAAACTAGAATAAAAATGGTGTGGCCTTACAGGATATACGCCACCACCTGGTGTAAGCCTGAGGAACAAATTCAGAAAAGCAAAATTGGCTATCAACATGTTATAGGCCACTGGTTCTTAACCTTGGGTTACTCAGGAGTTTTGGACTGCAACTCCCAGAAGCCTTCACCACCAGCTGTCCTGACTGGGGTTTCTGGGAGCTGCAGTTCAAATGCATCCGAGTAACAAAGGTTAAGAACCACTGTTATAGGCTATGGTGACTTGCAATAGGAGGAACATGTTTCAACGGTTTGCATGCCCTGTTTAACACAGCAAGTATGTTACTGTCTTTATCTTGTCTGTACAAATGTATTCATTCCCTTTGCATGCATTGAGAAATATGAAGTTGCCGAAGGCTATCAGGTGAATCTCTATCTTAGCTGGGATTTAATGCAGCTTTCCCATGTCCCTCTCCAGTGGCTTGTCTCCTGGAGCATATTCACTCATCCCAAAAATTCTAAAGACAGGAGAAATGAAAGAAAGATGAAGGAACTTGTTTGCCAGCAACTCAATGTAGAAGTAGCTAGTGGAGACAGTGGGACAGTCAGTTGTTTTCAGTGACCCAGAGGGTTGTTTCCAGTTGTTTGATTCTGTTCTATAAAGTGGACAGTCCACTTTTCATTCAACTCAAAAATGAAATATTCACTGCTTCAACAGATTGGGATTGTGCTTTCAGACTACAGCCCCATAGTTTTGATTAGCTCAACAGTCTTCAGGGGGAAAGAGATATAAGAAAGAGACATGCACCTTTTAAGATGAATGACTCTATTCTATCAATATCTGTCATGGACATACAGACCATTCAGATGCATGAAGCGAAGTATGCATGGAGCAGAGAGAAACATGTCTCAATGACCCTCATACCAAAGGTTAGTGAGAGAAAGCTCTGTAATTATTCAAGTCCGATAGTATGTCAACAACAAAGAAACAATTAGTGATATTTTCTAGGCAGTAGGCATTTCTCCTAAAATGCCTGATCTCTTTCATAGATATGTAATTAGGGCTCTGTAATAACAGGTTTTGTGTCTCTTTCTCTGTGTGTCAATAATTCTATCCTATCAATAATTGTAGGGTTGTGTTTATGTCTCTTTTTCCTCCCCATTACTCTCTTTGTCATCAGATTCTTTTCTTTTTACCTTGGTTTACTTTGGACCCAGTTCCTACCATTTTGAGTGGTAGCTATATTTTACCACTTCTACTGACTTATCATTTAATATTATATCAGTTTTGTTTTCTCCCATGTACCAAATATGTTCTGGCTCCCTTTTAATGCAACAGTTATTTGCACAGGTGTTTCTTCTTCTTTTTCTTGACAGGGAAATAATATATTTAAGAAACTAAACCTATACCTCTACAACACTGCATAAGCTGAAATAAAAATCTTGTTACTGCCACTTGAGAAGCTGTTCAGAAGGAGTTTGACAGGTGTGTGGGTGTGGGTGCAGGTGTGGGTATGCACATTTCTAGCATTCTACATTATATTAATATAGTTCAGGATACATTTGTTAGTTTCTTATTTTCTGCAACAAATATTTTGTGGGAATAAAAGATGTCAAGCCTAGACCTTCCAACTAGCCTAGCTAGAGTGGGAACTGATACACCATGATGTGGTAGTGGTTCTATTTCTGCTGCGGAGAGTACTGTCCCTATTAGACATAGGCACAAAATGAAAAAAAATAGTGATTCATCACAATTCATAATTCATCAAGGTTTGTTGTTGTTGTTTAGTCATTAAGGCGTGTCCGACTCTTCGTGACCCCATGGTCATCAAGGTTGGTGAATCACAAATCACACATTTATGATTTTTTTGACAAATTTATTCATTTGAATTGAATTTTAAACCCTATAAAACAGCGCGCCGGGCACCTAGAGACACCACAATTGCAGAGTAGTTTCCCCTGACTGTCCTCTACAAGCCCTGCATGACTGGTTTTCAAATTCCAGCTCAGCCGCAAGCCAGCTGCTAAGGGGTGCATTCTTGAGGGGACCTATTTTGTGAGTGAATAACTAGGATGTCTGAAACCCAATCTTCACCAAGCTTGGTGGAATTGTAGAGTCTGGGTAAGCTTCTTTGCAATTTTGGTGTTTCTAGGTGCCGGGGAAGTTATTCTCCGGGGGAAGGGTTTGGGGGTATATAACTTGGACACTCGAAACCCAAACATCACCAAACTTGCACGGCTTGTAGAGGAGAATCAGGGGAAGTTTGTCTGCAATATCAACGTCTCTTGGTACCTGGGGGGGCTATTATATAGCCCAATGAATTGACGGATAAAAAAAATCACTAACATTCATTGATTCATATTCATCAGGGATGTTGTTTCTGATGAATATGAATCAACCAATTATCATTTTTGACGAATTTTGCCATTTTTTAAAAAAAATTGTGCCCATCTCTAGTCCCAATGCTGTGGCATTCTACTGGGCTCTATTCCATCTTCTATGCTATTCAACATTTGCATGGAACTGCTAAATGAGACCATCCGAAAGTGTCATCAGTTATAATTTGTCAATAATACCCAGCTTATTTTTTTCTCCTTTTCTCTTTCTCTTTCATTCTACTCAGGAGAAGCAGTAACACTGTTAACTTGTATCTTTGCCATGATAACAGACTCAGTGACAGTGAATAAATCTTAGTCCAGAAAAGAAATAACTATGGAGGGTGAGTGGTTTTATCTACCAAAAGCAATGTTCTTCTTCCTAGGAGCTGCACTTCCCCAAAGGAGTGGGTTCTCAGCTTGACGGATGGGGGTAGAGCTTGGTCCCTCTTTTTCACTAGAGGCATACCTTCATTTTATGACACATGGTGTTTTTAACTAGTTTAAGCTGGAACAGCAGTTCTATATGTACCTAGACAGAAACAGCAACAGTAATCCAGGCACTGTTAGACTCCAGATTAAACAACAGCAACACATTAGAGGCCGTATTTTATTTCTAGTCTCAACTGAAGTAGATCCATTGATTCAAAGTTGTTGATTTACCATTTGGCAGTTGGTTCAGTGAATCTACTCTGCAACTCAGACCAGCGGTAGGATAGTGGTCAACTTGTGGGGCTGCCTTTGAAGACTGAAAACTGCAAGTATTGCAGAACATCATTGCTAGATTACTAACTGGAACAGGCTAGTGTGATATTAGGGAACAGGCTATAGTGTGATATTATGCTTATGCAAAGCCAGCTGGCACAATTCAAATAATCTGGCATTTAATCAAGTCTCTTTTTCTAATGTATCTTTCGCATCTGTAGTTCAAAGTAATTGTTTCTAACTTTCAGATGGAGAATGGGAATAGGTAATACTGATCTACCTTGCAGGACTACCGTACGTACATTTAAAACAGTGCATGAAAACATTCTGAACTTCTCTGTGAAAGCTTCCAGATTGTGAAATGCTTTCTCTTAAGAGATTAGGTTTGCTCCTTCCTTTTTATCTGACAGCTGAACATCCACCTTTTCAGACTGGTTTTTAATAACTGAGTCTTGAATGCTGATTTTTAGCTAAGTCCATTTTAAAATTTAAAAATATTTTTAAGCAATTAATGTATTCTTAATTTTCATCATAGTTTAATTATTTTTAATTATATAATTTGTGTTTTTTTTTTTCAATTTTACTTGTTTTAGCATTGTGAGCCACCTTGAGCACCCTCATTGGGATAAAGGAAGCTTATGAATGACACTTAATACATAAACACTCAGAATCACTGTATAAATACTTGAGAAGACAATGACGACGATGATGGTAATGACGACTGGTAGTTGCTGTGATCAATAGTAGCTAGTTACTACTACGGTTCCACCAGGTATAGATTTTTCCCAGGGAATGGTGTGTGACCTTTGGTCTTATTCACACTGTAAAGTATCCCCATATTAATACGCAATGTAAGGATAGGCCACTAAGAAGGATACTCTGTAGATGTAGGTGTTGTATGAATCAGTCCTTAATCTTTCATTTGCTTCAGGATACTGCATTTAGCATTTTACTAGTCCACCTGTACAGAAACTGATTACTGAGAAATCCCTGGAAATTCCATCATCTCAGAATCTCAGTTTGCTGGTTGGTTGGTTGGTTGGTTGGTTGGTTGGTATGTATAGGTAAAGATAAAGGTTCCCCTTGACAATTTTTGTCCAGTCGTGTTTGACTCTAGGGGGCAGTGCTCATCCCCGTTTCCAAGCCATAGAGCCAGTGTTTGTCCGAAGACAATCTTCCGTGGTCACTTGGGCCAGTGCGACTTAGACATGGAACACTGTTACCTTCCCACCAAGGTGGTCCCTATTTATCTACTCGCATTTGCATGCTTTCGAACCGCTATACCACCCCATTAATGAACACCCGCTACTCTGGGCAATTTACACATACACACACACACACACACACACACACACAATCCCAGCTCTAGCCACATTTTTCCATGCAATGTGACCAGAACCTGATAAAATTATTATTTCAAACTCCCAGATTCATTCAACTAGCATCACGCTGGGAGTTGTAGTCTAGTAAAGTAACTTTTTCAAGCTCTGAGATACCTTCAGAGCGATTGGCCCATCACTCCTGCTTTTGAGTACCATACAGCAAACAAGGAAATAAATTCAAAATTGTTCGTTTGGCTGTTTAGTAATTACAGCAAAATTAAGCTCAGCAGGCAGACCCAAACTGTTGATGTTGAGCTGGCAAGTCCATAGGACAAAGATAAACGGCCTGTTCCCTGCACAGCTTGGCTGTGTGCCTCCATTGATTGGCTTGTGGAATGTTTCGATTGGGATTTTCACATGGATTCATTGTTCCTTAAGGAAGTGCTTCTGTTGTAAACCTATTAACAAATGACTCCAATTTGCATGACATTTTAGATTTTTCATAACTTCCATTTCATCTCCATCGTTAGGAATTTCCCTACATCCACATCACTGTTTTCCATGCCACGGAAAGGATTTGCTTATTTCTTCTTCACCAGCACATCCTCTGCAAAAATCTTGTTTTTTTAAAAAAAAGGAAAGATACAGTTGAGGAAACAATTATTAATATCAGTGTGAAGATGAAGAAAAGAGGAGCCAGGCAGAAAGGAGGAAAAGAGCAAGGTCAAAACCTTGGGCTTATGAGAAAGAGGAGGCTGAACTACTGGAAGGAAGATAATTCATTTGATGATGGTGGGAGATAAAGCTAGATATGGTTACAGGGACTGAGATCAAGAAGTCATCCTAGACCTAAAGAGAAAATTCTCCCATTGCAACTTCTAGAGCCCCCACTCTAGGATCCTCCACCACTACACATGTAATGGTGCCCAATATATAAGAAAGTGTGCTGGTGGAGCTGATTGAGTAAAGTGCAGGGAGAGAAGTCAAATTTCACACTTAGATTGGAACAGAGGGACAGTATGTATAGGAGTTACAGTTTTCAACTAGAACATGGGGGATTCAGACTGAAGTCCCTGCTGAGCCATCAAACTCACTGACTGAACCTGGTTCCATCTCTTCCCCCCTCTAACTTACCCACAGGCCCTCTAAGAGCTCAGAGGCAGCCCAAACCATTTCACATTTCACACCCTCTCATTGTTTTTGGGGGGTCATCAGGGGGTGTGGAGCCTCATGTCACCAGTATGCTGATGACATGCAGCTCTACATCTCCTTCTCATCTGCCTCAGTGGATGCCATTCTGTCCCTCCAGCGCTGCCTGGAGACTGTACTGGAATGGATGCAGTCGAATGGGTTGAGGCTGAACCCGGACAAGACGGAGGTCTTGAGGGTGGGTGGTCCTTCCGTCAGCGGTATAGGTAACTCCCTTTCTTTCGGGGGGACGACCCTTGCCGCAACGAATGAGGTTCGCAGCTTGGACGTACATCTGGACCTGGCGCTTACCAGGGAAACCCAGGTGGCGTCCGTGGTCCACTCCGTCTATTTTCATCTATGGCGGATTTCCCAGCTGCATCCATATCTTGATTGGGGGGCCCTCACTACTCTAGTACATGCGCTCGTAATCTCGAGATTAGACCATTGTAACACACTCTACATGGGGCTGCCTTTGAGGCTGATGCAGAAATTTCAGATGGTCCAGAATGCAGCAGCCAGGCTACTTAGTGGGGTGAGAAAACACCAACACATCTCCCCCACTCTGGCTGCTTTGCACTGGTTGCCCATCGACTTCAAAGTGCTAATGATCACTTATAAAGCCCTAAACGGTTTGGGACCTCAATATTTGGCAGATAGTCTTCTCCCACCCAGATCTACCCGGATCACCCGTCATAGCCAGCAGGGACGGCTGAGGGTCTGACGCCGAGAGAGGCTCAGAAGGAAAAAACTAGAAACCGGGCCTTCTCAGTGGTGGCCCCTCGGCTGTGGAACACCCTTCCAATAAAAATTCGGCTGGCACCCACGCTGGGTGTTTTCAAAAGGCAGTTAAAAACTTGGCTATTTAGGCAGGCCTTCCCTCCAGTCAGCTAAGTCTTTTTATTTCTTCTTTCCTTATCCTACCCCATCTTGGTAATCCTTTTCTTAAATTAAGTGTCTTAATTAATATAGTAATTGTATTTTTAATGATTGTATATATTTTATGCTGATTTATTTTATGTTGTAAGCCGCCCCAAGTAGACATGGTCTAGAGGGGTGGGGTATAAATAAATAAATAAATAAATAAATAAATAAATAAATAAATATTTTAATCTAAAGAATAGCATGTAAAAAAGTATAATATATGATGATGCTAACCAGGAATTGGAGATTTTCAGTAATTAAAGACTTCCTCCTTCCACCCAGGGGCTCCTGTAGCTCCCACCCAATGAAGTCTGAGTTAGAAAATCACAGGTGAGAAGTAGGAAGTTTTTTATTAATGCGAATTGCCCTCTGCCTATAATGTCATCACCCTTCATGCAGCTTACAAAACAGGATTTCAGTCTTTACATTCTATTTTATATGGCTTCATAACCACACAACTCTCTGACAAGGGCCTTTGTTTTTTTTGCTGTTGTCTTCTAAATTTTTACTTATTTATCGCCAGATGAACTGTTCTGTGTAACTCAGAAAAATGCAATATTATTAAGTTACTGGTTGACCCATTACAAGATACAAAAAGGAACAGACTTTTAAAAGATGGATATATCTATAAACACTCTGTGCTCTGGGGGAGCAGTTTTACTGTCCTTTTGCACTGACCTAAAGCTAATGCATTGCAAACTTTCACATTTCTTATAAGCAACAGAAACTAAGAGGTGCTTGGGAGCTCCGAAACTCTCATTTATGAGGAATGCCATTTTTCATGTCACAACTACAGCAGCCTTTGCCAACTGGCACCTTCCTCTTACACACAATTACTTGAAAGTAATTCCCACTAAGGTCAATGAAGTTTACTTTCTAGTAAATGCTTGAAACCTGGCATCTCACCCTAAACAAATTACCTGGAAGTAAATTCCACCAGTTTCAATGGTGCTTCCAACTAATCAACTTGAAGGGCAGACCCTGTAAAAAATGACCACTTGGCATTTCATCCTAACAATGAAAATAACCCCAACAAAACCTTGTCTCTGGCTTAACTGTCGAGCCATAAATCTCCTTAACAAGGAAGAAGAAAGCTCCCAAAGGCCGAACGGCAAGGCAGAGCGTATCCGAGAACAGTATTTCAATAAGCCTGTTGCTTCTGTTCATTTGGTATTAGGGTAAGCAAAATGATAAGAGATTAGCTTTCTGGTTCTGGGTTTTATTCAGGAATTGGCTCCATCAGGAGCTGAAGTTCAGTTTTCATAGCTCCTTTTAGATATGTTTGGATCCACCTGATTATTAGGAGGGAGACTACATTGACAAATAATGTGTGAAATGTTATGGGATTGCAATGGCCTGATTGGTATTATTTTTATTAACTAGATAATGTACAGACCCATGCAAATCAGCCCAATGTGTTTCAAACCCAATCCATACTTGTTTCCTCTGACTCTGGAGCTCTTACTTTTCTCCCCAATCAAATGCATTTACCTTGATTCAGACAGTGAAACTGCCTGAGTAAATGCAGCTTCAAGGCTGGATGGACAACCAGAAGCCAGCTATCCCAGTTTCCTAGTTCAAGGTTGAGAGAGAAGAAGCAAAGCAGCACTCATGTGGGGTGTCAGTTCCCCTCAACCAAGAACCCTTTGTCTCCAAAACATTTTTTTTTAAAAAGGGCTTAGTGCAAGCACTGGTGTGCTAGGGCAAATAGAAATCAAAGGTGAGGGGAAGAGTGAGAAGTCAACCGAGAGCAAGAGGAAACAGATAATAGGCAGGTTGTTTGGGTAAGTTATTTTCTTGTTAAGTTAGCACCTTGCTAAACAGGAGCTTATTAAGGTAGCTGTTTGCAGCTTGTTAAAATAGCTCTGAAATAGCCTGCCTCCTGCAAATCAGCATGGCCACAGCAAAATTACCTTAACAAGCTGCAAACAAGGTGAATTGCCCATTTCCTCCTCTCTTCCTCCTGACTCCTGTGTGCAAGCTTACCTAGGAAAATACAACTCCCCAGGTGTGACTTCAGAGCTAATCTATTTGCATTTTTGCTGCTGTGTAGTCACACCCTAAGTTTATCAATGCCATTGACTTCAGAGGATCTAATATAGATACAAAAAAGTCTGAATCCAACTCAATATATTTGCTTTTCTTCAAATGTTGTAGTGTGTGTTGTTTTTGTGGCTGATGCTGTTGTATAAATATATATATAAATACATACCAAAACCTTAACACTGGCATTATTTTGCTCTTGTAATGTAGCACCCTAAATGTCATCAGCAAATATTCCTTGCAACTTGTTAATACAGGTATTCCTTGAAGTATTCCATTAAGTAATTGTTAAATAATAGTAGTTATATAGATATTCGGACGTGGTGGCACTGTGGGCTAAACCACAGAAGCCTGTGCTGCAGGGCCAGAAGACCAGCAGTCGTAAGATCAAATCCATGCGACGGAGTGAGCTCCCGTCGCTTGTCCCAGCTCCTGCCAACCTAGCAGATCAAAAGCATGCAAATGCAAGTACATCAATAGGGACCACCTCGGTGGGAAGGTAACAGCATTCCGTGTCTAAGTCGCACTGGCCATGTGACCACGGAAGATTGTCTTCGGCCAAACGCTGGCTCTATGGCTTGGAAACGGGGATGAGCACCGCCCCCTAGAGTCGAACACAACTGGACAAAAATTGTCAAGGTGAACCTTTACCTTTACCTTTATATAGATATTCAAGTGGCACAAAGAAATCCAATTTCCTTTGGATGGCATAATGAAGCAATAATTAATTGTGTAGAAATATTTGTATTTCAATTTTCTTTTTTTTTAATTAAGAATTCTTAATCAAATTGATAAGATATTTTGGCTCCCTCAAAAGACTCCCAGGCCTGCTTCTGGATCAAACACACACACCCCAAAACACAATGAGTTAGATCGAGAGTAAATTTACTAAAATTATTGGGAATTAACTGGTTAAAATTAATTGAAATTAAGAGAGACACCTAAACTGTGGAACTCCTTCTTGAAAGAATTTCATCTAGCAAGATTCCAAATTATCTGGCATTGGAAGAGTATTCTATATGTTGACTTCCCTGCTCTTAGCACCACAAGGGTAGACAGTGCATGCACACATTAAAATCAGTGAGATTTAGGTTAATGTAGAGACGAGGACTGCAATCCAGTAGTTAGTTCCATTAGAATAGGTCCACTGAATAAAGGGAATTTAGAGAGGAGCTGACTCACCAAATCCCCACTGATTCAATGAGCCTACTCTAACTGTGAGGGATTCCCAATGTGGTGTAGTAAATAGAGAGATGGACTAGGACTCTGGAGAACAAGGTTCGAAACCCCTCTCAGCCATGGAAATTCACTGGGGGAGTAGAACTAGTGAAACCATTCCTTAAATATCTCACTTATCTTGAAAGCTCTATTAGGGCCACTATAAGTCAGTTCCAACTTGATGGCACAGAACGCACTCTAGTTGTGACTTATTATTGAATTTGAGTCTGGGAAATTTTTGCTCAGCCCTAGATGCTCTTTTATTAATTGATTTTTAATGGTAGTTAAGCTTTAAAGCAACTTTTGGGGGCCATTGTCATAATCCCAATATGAAAATAATATAGGCTGGATTAGGATCATATATGTTTCCTTAAGAACCTTATTAGGTAATGTGTAAAGAACTGTTTCCAGTCTGTGGCCCCCTTGAAATGAGACAGGGTCACCCACAGGGCCCTATGGCCCCTGTTGAGAATGGCTGATCTAAAGCACCAATCATGAAGTTATAGTTTGTTTCCAGAGCATTTTCTTTTCTAGCTTGTCCAAGGTCTCAGAGAAAAAGAAACAACATTAATTGTTGAGGCAAGAAAATGAAATGCTGACAAACCACACGCTACAAGTCCTCTGAGCTTGTTCTGTTTAAACTACAAGTTTTCAAGGCATCACATCAATGTTGATGAAACAATCCACAGAATCAGCTTTCCCCTCTGAGGACAAAAGTGGTCTAAACTGAGGAGAGATGTACCATTTAATTCACCAGATGATTTTTATGAAATTTAGCCGCAATTCACTAAAAGGAAACGTTCTTTTCTTGAACAGTAATTGTTTAAGAAATAGTTGGTGAAAGGCTAGTGCGCACCAACTCTGAGGTTACCTCTAGCAATATGGCATGACTCAAATGCTTTATAAAGCAATAAAGGACCAGGGCAAAATGGGAAACATTTTATTGGTGACAGCCGCCATTTCTTCTCGTTTGGACTTGGGCCTGAAAAACTCCGGCGAAGTGGAAGTGCTTCAAAGCAGCACTTTAAGTAAGTGATGTAGCTTTGCTCACAAGTTACATCTGTTAAGGCACCAACCCTAATCAACTTTCTAATTCTGTGGAGTTTAAAGCAACATGAGATGGCCTTGTTTAAGACTCTGGTCTTTAAGACTCTAGTCTTAAACAAGCATGATTTTACATAACTGAATAATGTTTTGTGCTACGTTCATTACTCTACAAAATACAAAGTTTCACGCATTATGTGGGGAAGATACAGAACAGGAAGGTTAAAAGGTCATTTTGAAGAACGGGGCTAGCCAACACATAGCTGGAAGAGAATTTTTTTAAATGTTGCCTACCCTATAGAACCTGAGAACTGTAGTGCAAAATCATTATCATCATCATCCAGAGTTTGCTGAAAAATAGCTGTATTTTCTAAAATGTATTTTCTAATACAGGTATGTGTATGATCTTGATGTCAAAAGCCTTTCCTTTAGAACCTACATGTTCTCTAGCCCCAGTTTACCTCAAGGAGAATCAACAATTGCCACTAGTTATTACTGTTATTACTGGGTGAAAGTAAGATTTGAAAAGCTGATGGGTCACAGCAAGTTTAACTTGACTGTGCGTGCCAAGTTAAACAGAATAAAAGGTGAATGCAGTGGAATGTAAAAGAGATTTGTACTTTACTGAACAATCAGCTAAATGGCGGGTGATATAATTTATTCGCAAGCCAACAGTGCCTGAATGATTCAGATCCCAGGTGTTTTGAGGTTTATCAGGTGTAAATGCTTCTCTGAACAAGGTCATGCTACACTTCACAAAGGATTATAATGGACCAGAATCTAGTTATAACTCAACAGTAAGCTTGAGTACTGTTTTAGACAAACCTGTAAAACCAGAGCAAATTAGGCACATTTGTATGATTCAGGGCAACTACTGGGCCGAGCAAGGAGCCACTGTTCATCTTCAGGGCATAGAAACACTGCAACACTTCCTTCATATCCTAGTTAAGATTTAAAAGGTAGTCAGCAAACTGAATTGAGAAAAGGGGAAATCAAAAGTAATGGAGTAGACTGAGCTACTGGCACTAAAGGAGATGACAAGAGACAGCTGAAATGCACAATGAAGACCTCCCTTGAACATTCCAGCTACTGAGGCACTCAACTCAGACTGCGATCACCATTATACGTACAGTATATCCCCTTGCAGCCACTCCACCAACAATTTTTTGCAGAGCTGTTAAGGCGAAGAAAGTGAGAGATCTGTATTGATTTTAAAATAGCTCCAACACGGGAGGCATTCAAGAGAAACTGAGACAACCACCTGGCAGATATCCTTTGATTTGTCTTCCTGCATCGAGCAGAGGGTTGGACCTGATGGTCTTATAGGCCCCCTTCCAACTTCACTATTCTATGATTCTAAAATTGTGTTATTTTGTTCTGAAATATTTCTTTTTTTTCTGTGCTCTCATTCAGCTTAGTTTACTAAACTTTACTGCCATGTTGTCACATTATCAGGAGGGAACATGCTTACTACTGAAGACATGCATAACCTGACATGAGCCAGAAAGATAGCAGTCTATACATCCCTTCTTAGCACCTGCACATAGTTACAGTTTTTTCTCTCTGTGTTAGAACTACATTAATCTGAACTTTTTTATTTAACTCCAAATGCAATTGGAAAGGAATATTCAGGAGGAATAACTCCAAATGAACTGAAGGATTGTCTTTTAAAAGCCAGTCATCTATTATCTATCTTGATTTGTACACTCTGGCTGCTTTGCACTGGTTGCCCGTCCGTTTCCGCGTTGACTTCAAGGTGTTAATGATTACATATAAAGCCCTAAATGGTTTGGGACCTCAATATTTGGCAGATCGTCTTCTCCCACCCAGATCTACCCAAATCACCCGACATAGCCAGCAGGGACGGCTGAGGGGTCTGACGCCGAGGGAGGCCCAGAAGGAAAAAACAAGAAATCGAGCCTTCTCAGCGATGGCCCCTCGGCTGTGGAACACCCTCCCTACCAAAATTCGGCTGGCACCCTTGCTGGGCATTTTCAAAAGCCAGCTGAAAACTTGGCTATTCAAGCAGGCCTTCCCTTCAGTCAATTAAGTCATTCTTATTTATTGCTCTTCTTTTGATTTTTGCCATCTTAGGACTGTTTGCCTTAAATTAATTGTTAAAATTGTAAATCTACGATATTATGTTTTATATCGTTTTGTTTTCATCTATGTAAAACTGTGTATATTTTAAATTGTTTGTATCTTGTATGTTGTGAGCCGCCCAGAGTAGACTATGTCTAGTTGGGCGGCATATAAATGCAATAAATGAATGAATGAATAAATACATTGATTTCGAAAGTTTGGTGATATTTTGGAATTTCTTTTCATGTATACATCTCTTGAACTTCTGAATACCCAATACACCATTTTTCCCTAGGACTTAGGTTGGATATTCTTGCCTTGAAGAGAGAGCTAACATTTGAAGATAAACCTTCTGAGCCTGTTGATCCTCCTTTCCCTAAAGCAAACATCCATTTCATTTCAAGACTTAAAAAATTACCAGTCAAAAATTACAAGCAATGCCTATTCTCTGATCAGTGAGCAGAAGAGAGACTACCTCAACTTCCATTAGCATTAATAGTAGCAAGACTTATAAATCCCCCATGTATCAAGGGGAGAATAACCCCTTAAGGTAAATTTTCAAAGCAACACACAGTGATTTAGCAGAGTGAGTCATTGTAGTTAATAGGAACTGTGTGGCTCAATCTGCCATATATTGCTTTGAAAGTTTACCTTCATGTTTTCAAGGCTGAATACCTTTGTATATGATGGACTGCATTTAGTCAAAATATGCTGTAACGGGAGGGGGAAGGGAAAGATTGTGTTACAATTATTGAGGACAATCAATCAGGTTTTAACTATTTTTAACTTGTTTTTAAAAATGATAAACGATTTCCTTGGTTGTCTGCAGTCTTTTTCAACGTTATGTAGAAATCATGGTGATGGCTAATAGGATGCAATGTCTGACACCAGAATCATCAGTAAAAAAAAAATCAATGATAAGTCATCTTGAACAGAAAAAAACAGTTACAAAATGCTTGATAACTAGCCTAAAATTATGATTAAAAGCAATTAAAAGCAAGTGTTTTCTAAGTAAAGAGTGTGTAGGTATGCTTCGGTCTTGAGAGACTATGGTAATGTGCTTTTTATGGAGGATGTGGAACAGTATCTAGTGTGGCCAATTAGAGAGTGACAATCCCTTTCACACTGAGGACAAATACAATCTGTCCCCTGTCCAGCTCTCTGATTTTGCTTCGCTGCTGTGTGTGAAGCTGGAGTGTCCTCTCCAGAGCACAAAGCCTGGGTAAAGTAGTATGGAGGATAGGCTGTTACCCAAGCAGCAAATCCCCCCTCTCCACATCACTGAAATAGTCCAGTGGAAAGGCAAGAGCCAATACAACTGGTTCCAGCGATGTTGCAGAAGTTGACAGAATGACATGAACTGCCTCCGGGACTCCCGCTCCAGATTTTGCCTCGAGGTTAACTCCTGAAGCCTTTTCCATCAGTGGATATAGCCACAAGGCAGTGGAGGTTTGAAATCAGAGTTTTCCTTCTCCTAGATGGCTGACCTACCTGGCAGTAAAGAGTACTCAGAAGTGATTTACTATTTCCTTCTTCTAGGGTGTTGTGAGCCTGTGCAGCTTGCTCAAGGTTACACAGCCTGGCTCTTCTTCTAGGAGAGACAAACAGGGAACTGAACCCTCAATCTCTGGCTCCACAGTCAGATACATAATTTATTAAGCCATCCATAGTGGCCAGCCTGACCTTGAGCAAGCTGCAATAGTTCAGGAAAGGAATTCACTGGCTGTATGGCTTGAAACGTATCCTTCCTTCCTTCCTTCCTTCCTTCCTTCCTTCCTTCCTTCCTTCCTTCCTTCCTTCATTCCTCCCTCCCTCCCTTCCTCCCTCCCTCCCTCCCTTCCTCCCTTCCTCCCTTCCTTCTGAATTACCTTTGAGTACCTTACCTGAAAGAAGAAGAGTCCTTTTAAGTACTTGAGCTTTGGATGCTCAGCATATGGGCAGCTTTGCTGTTAATTCCATATGTTCAAAGCTTTCAGAGAATAACATGCAAGTAAAGCCTAACATGAAGCCTAACATGTGGCTGTCAGCAGTCTCACGAATCTTCTATAGAGTGGCTGAAACCCTGTTGTACAGTTATGCAAATGGCATTTGCTCCCTTACCCCGGAATAATAGCCACCTAGAGTGGACTTTCGACTAGATAGGTGGAGTATAAAATGCAATAAATAAATAAATAAATAAATAAATAAATAAATAAATAAATAAATAAATAAATAAATAAATAAATAAATAAATAAAATTATGACACAAGACAAGTATTATGGTATAAACATGGGCCACACTTTATTGTTAACTAATCATTCTTGCCCTCTGTAAATGGAGAGTCCTGTAGTAGTGTGGAATCAGGTTTAAGCACAGAGGTCTCAACAGACCCCTTAAGAATAAATGGGTGAGTCCTGAGCCCCTGGTTCCCGCGGTCGTGAAGACTGTGAGCACCCGGCCAGCCCAAATTTGACTACCCCTTGACCTCAGGCTTGTAGACTGTTGGTCTGGGTGTGGCCCCAGCACATCTTCCCCCCCCCCCAAGCACTGTAATCACACAATCCACAGCACTGGGAGGGCAGATGAGCTATACATTACCTGTGCTTGCAATGGGACTCACCGACACCTGTTCTATCCTCACTAACTTCCTGTGTCACCGAATATTTCCACCCCTCAAAATGCCATCGTGCCTGCTCCAGTGTGAGATAGGCGAAAAATCTCTGCATCCAAAAGCCAATCAGAATATGGGTCAAAAATTCCTATCCAGCCCTGAAGGTAAACTAACGCTAGAAAATAGGACGGGCAGGTGGGTTGCCAGCAAGGAATAGGACAGAGTGAGGGGAAAACTCATTTAAATACCTCACTCATTCCCCCCTCCCCTCCAGGGATGCTCTCACGATATTCAAGATGTCTCTCGTCATCCCAGGGAAGGAGCAAAGGTGATCTGCACCTACGAAGGTAAGCTCATCAGCGGATCCAACAAAACTTTTGGAAACAAATTGTTGCAAACTACCTGTGGCATATTAAGTTACACAGTTCATCATGTAACAGATAATGTCTATGCAGATGTCTTAATTTACAACAATTTGTCTCCCAAAGTTATGCTGTTTGCATAAATGTGCAACAGGACTCCAGCCCGTAAATCAGTGGGGCTAACTATATCCATTCCATTTTTTAAAAGTGTATAAACTTGGGAGAAACTACTAAACCAACACAGTGACACTGGGAAACCAAAGAGATACACCCTATTTCAAAGCAATTATTTGTTTTTTTTAAAAATAAGGGTTGTGAAATTAAGAGCCAGTTTGTGGCACTCTCAAATAAAATCCAAATATAACAGTAACTAAAACAGCAGCTACAAGACGAAATGCTCAATTCAGCTCCATCCTCAGAAAGAAAAAATTGCTGTGCTTCCCTGGGTCTCGAGGAGAGGAGACAAATCTCAGGGTGAGCAACACTAGAGAAGAAGGTTTGATTTTTGTATGTTTGGTGGCTCTCAAGCTTAGGCACCCAACTCTATCCATCCTCAGTGGACATAATGGCTCACTAGCTTAAGGCAAAGGTGTTTGCATATGTGCTCTGTTTGCTTCCCTTGCCTATCATTTAAAGGAAAAAACAATAGCACTGGCAAAATCTTTACTCATGTGAGGGAAGGTGTGACCATCCAGTGGTGATTCAGAGGAAAGCCAAAGCCAAACTATAAATGGTTGTATGGTCTTGCTTGTCCTCTGGTCCAGTGGTCTCCAACCTTGGGCCTCTAGATGTTCTTGGACTTCAACTCCCAGAAATCCTGGCCAGCAGAGGTGGTGGTGAAAGTTTCCGGGAGTTGTAGTCCAAGAACATCTGGATGCCCAAGGTTGGGGACCACTGCTCTAGTCAGTTGCTAATCCCAGCAGGATCTCTGAATCAACAGCTGATAAAGTAACTCAATACTTATGTATATCCCATTGTTTCAATGAATCTACTTCACCTGGGGCTAAATAGTGTTGCTATGTCAACAGCATCTTATGCCCTAATACTTCAGTGCCAAAACTGAGATCAGGGGGATGACTGAGATGTCACAGAGGTTGGTACTGATGTCATAGAAGCAAGGCAGTTTCTGGACCAGGTAACTGTGGAAAGGGGATGTGGGGAATCTGGATAAATGGGCTCTGCATTCAGGCAAAACATGGTAACCAAGTAATATGGCAACCTGGGCGTATATGGGATTGGATTCAAGCCTTATCTCTCTGGCTTGTGGATACCTGGGGTGGCTTTACCCATGGCTATCAGGTCATCCTTGTTAATATCCCAAACCACTCTCAAGGCAGAGAATTCTCAGGAAAAGCAAAAGGGAACAGATTACCTTCATATGTTCCTCCTGAGAAGATTCGCCTTTGATCATATTCGTCAGGGCTGATAAATTTGGAAACCACAATATCTGAAAGGTTGCACAATGACCAGCCTTGCCATACAATGTTCACAGATATAGAGCTTTGTATAAACTCAAACTATTTATACTGCATGAGCATCCTCAGGTGAAACACAAAACATGAATACTATGAGATGGAAAGCAGATGAAAATGTAGGATGAACATCTTCACGAATTATGAAAGGTGGTGACAAGTGGAGGAATTGTCCAAACAGTCACATATTTCAATTTTTGCAGGCCCATTGTGATATTTGAAGAGCCTCGTGGCGCAGTGGTTAAAACGCTGTACTGCAGCTAAAACTGTGCTCACGACCTGGGGTTCAAATCCCAGGTAGCCGGCTCAAGGTTGACTCAGCCTTCTATCCTTCCGAGGTCGGTAAAATGAGTACCCAGCTTGCTGGGGGGGCAATGTGTAGCCTGTATAATTAAAAAATTGTAAACCGCCCGGAGAGTGCTTGTAGCGCTATGGGGCGGTATATAAGTCCAATAAATAAATAAATAAATAAATAAATAAATAAATAAATAAATAAATAAATAATTTCCAAAGGGCCTGTGTACAAAGGCTGCATCTGAAACCTTTGCATCTTCTTTGTGCTTGTTCCTTTTCAAACATTCGTCTTCTATGCATGCAATGTCTTGTCAGTGCATTTTATAATGAATCCATTTATAACCTGAAGCTGAAATCCTATACCTGTTTACTTGGTAGTAAGTCCCATTGAACTCAGCTGGGCTTACTTCTGAGTAGACATGTATAGGTTTGCCCTGTACCTTACTCCACTGACATCTCTCTCAAGTATGCATTCAGCCTTGATCACACTGAAATAACACCTTTCTTTGGTGAAGAGAGAGGCATTTGCCTTCGGGTTGGAAAACTAGAACTTGAGTCATCTCAGTGTGATTAGAGCTCATGTATATTACTGACCTAGGGACATGCATTAACAGGCAAGAATCAGCAAAGATGATGCATTTATTTTCCTTTCTTAGCATAGGTGCTTACACAAAAGGTACACCTTGGTACAAAGGCGCATGTGTAAATAGAAAGGAAGAAATGGAAACTACTTTAAACTGCATTGAACAAATTTCACTGTGGTCTAGTTATGAAACTCTTGCCAGGAAAAAGTATGCAATACATTCTTTTTGCACAGTTTTGTGGTATGACACATGTCAAGCAAGTTTCACTAGGATTCATTTTCAAGTTGTAGTTTTGGAAGAGGTAGCTGTGTTGGTCTGTGCAAGCATATCAGGCAAATTTAAAAAAGAAAAAGGCAAAAGCATGGGACCTTCAAAACTATTATGTTTTAATGTAAGCTTTGTGGACACGTCCACTTTGTCAAACATGTCTTTAAGGTGCCACGTGCTTCTGTATTTTTTTGTTTATTTGTTTTGTTTTGTTTCTTTGAATTTTGCCTGATATTCATTTTCAAGTAAGCGTACACAGATTTGCATGCGGGATTCATATTTCTTCCCTCAGCAAGTGTCTTGAAGGTGCATGATATCATCTAGAAAAAGGTGGCTGTCTCAGGTGGCAGAATGTGGGTATCCTGAAAGACCAGCAAATTGTCCCTAATTTGCTTTCTCCCCCCCCCCCCCCCATTATTATAAGTTCTCTGCTGGGAAGGGATGTTTAGAGAAGCTCATGCCTCGTTTCTGCCAGAATAACCTAGGAGGCGTTGACTGTCCACGAATCTCACATGATGTACCTTAGCCTGGCCTATTTCACAGGGTTGTTGTGTGAATAAAATGGAGAGGAAAAAGACAACTGTGCATCATATGCCAAGAGCTCAGTAGAGGGAATCTAGAAATGTAACCGGGAAATAAACAAATAGGCAAGCAAGCACCTATAGACCAGAGCACAGAGTGCTGTCCTCTGAAGATGCCGGCCACAGAGACTGGCGAAACGTCAGGAAGAACAACCTTCAGAACACGGCCAAAGAGCCCAAAAAACCCACAACAACCTAGCACTTATACTTGGTGAACCAGGAAAAGAGATGAAAAACTTCCTGCTGAGCTTCAGCAACAAGACATTTTGAGCCAGCATTAGATACATATTTCACATATGCATTTTCTACTTATTTTCTTCTCCTTCTGGATTCTGCTCTCTGCTGTATCACTCTTACACAGAAAACTTCACAATATTTTAAATGAAACAAAAAGCCAAGAAACACAAATGCTACCACCGGCTGTACTTTGGGTGCCTTTGTTTTTAACATAGTCTTAAAACTTTCATACATCCTCTTCTCAGTATTTTATTTGTTTGTTTGATTTTCATAGGCAGGACTGCTCACAGATTTAAAAAAAAAAAAAACTTAAAAACCAATTAAGCAAGGATATAAAAAAAGAGATAACATAAAAATAAAAGATAAACTGAAGAGCACAAGAAGAATAGCTTCAGGGTGTGGGGTTTTTGTGTTTCATGTTTTTGTTTTCTTATGTTTAGAACTTCAGGAGAAAATGCAATCGGACTCCATGAAGCCTCATTGGAAAAGAACTATTTTGAAAATGCAGCCTAAAAGGTAGGGGGGAAAAGGTAGAAGCCACGCAGTCTCTTCAGAGGCATAACTTTCAATTATGGCATCCAGGGCAAGCAGAACAAAATGCATTCCCAAATCAACTTTTTATTTCATGATGTGAATATAATAGCAGAAGTAATTACAACACAGAACACCTTGCCAGCATCTCCCCCCCACCGCTCCACAGGGGAGCAGTAGCACTGTCAGAACTACACAAATGAATCAAAAGTGTGTGTTGTTTAACATACCATATCCATTAATAAGCCGACTTTCTTCATTCATTCTCCAGAAGCCTGCTCTACCTGATGAAAGGCCTCATTTTGTGAAAGCACAATAAGCAAGACTCTTCAAGCAAAATGAAAAGAGGGAGACAAAAATTAAAACTATGAAACCGGATCTCAGATCAGCACCAAATTTGGCACGGATGTAGCAGAAATCCTGCTCTTGCTCTGTGCCAAATTTGAGGACATTTGAGCAAAGGGTTTCTGAGTTGTGAGGGGCCTGACGGTTTTCACTGTTGTCTGGAGATGGCTGGGTCAGCCATGGGGGGGTGCACAATGTGATGATGCATACCCGGATCCTCTAATTTTATGGTAAGATTTAGTTTCCTGAGTGAAAAAAGAGATAACTGGGCACTGCCCTCTTTCTTGTGCCAGCAGATGGCATACAGGAGATAACAAAGAGCCCTTTAAGGAGAACTTCTTCCTTTCTCCTCAGATCATAGAAATTGGAGATCAAACTATTCTGAGGTGAAAATGCCATCTGGCTGAAAGGGCTATCAATAATGCATGGGGAAGAGGCAAAATGGTATTTGCTTCCTTCTCCATCCCAAAGTTCTAACTTGCATTTTGCATTCCCTCCCCCCTACAACTCAAGAAATAAAATAAAAACAGCAAAAAAAATCTCCTGAAAGCGGATGATAGTCCCCATCTTTGAGCAGATTTAAAAGCAGCACACATTCAAGGCATCCAGACCTCAGCCTTTGGAGTGTTTCAGCTTATTGACAGTGGTGGTGCTGCATGAGAAAAAAAAGGGGGGGGGGCTGACCAAAGGAAAACCCAAGCAGCATTTTGTTAGGGCTCTGCCATTCCAAATTTTTGTGTGACAACAGGTCAACAAGCTGACTGCCACTGGTAACTATGTGTGGATGAAAGAAAAAAAAACTTTTTTTTTGTTTTGTTTGTAGCCTTACTACAAATGTCTGGGTTTAAGAAACCTCTGCTTCTCCCACATTAGCACTCTAGACAAATCTTGAACCACCTTTGTGGCAAGCGCTAACAAACTCTGTCACTTTGACCTAATCCAGTTTTCTGCACAGCTGTGCTAAAGTCACCTTTAGTTTTATCACATTTTAATGCAAACAAGGCCGGAAGGGTGCTTCTTTGGATTGAAGAAGCTGTGACAATCCTTCTGAATGGGAACTTCAGTAACTGGGAAGAAAAATGTGACAGCCAGCTTTATCACTGCATTGTACACAACAATCTGAAAATTATTGCTTCTTTGGGAGGCTATTCTTTTATTGAGGCCTAGCCTAGTCTATGCTAAGTAGCTAGACAGATCTATGAATGGTTTGCCAGCCCTAAAGACAGATTTTTTAATTCTATTGTTTGTGGGTATCCCTGACTTTCCTAAGAGATTCAAAAGGCAGAACAAGGCAGCTAACACAGGACTTTGCTAAAGCCCAACACATACCCTTTAAAATTCAAATGCCCGTGTACATTTTCCTTGAAGCCTGCCTTGGAAAAGTGTGAGTCCTCTGAAATGTAAAATGAGCTCCTTTTTGAAGGCCACTTTTAAGATGCAGAAAGGAGAAGGCAACACAGAATCTATCTTGTGGTAAAAACCATATTAAGTAAGTGTGACCATACAAGAACTATACAGATTATACTTTGGTAAGTATATAAAGTTGGGAAAGAGATATGATTTAATGGTTCCACGGGTAATGTTACAAGTGAAGTCATGATCTGAATACCAGTTAAATACTTTGGTGTTCAAAACGTAACTAGGTTTTACTTCAAGAATGAAGAGTGGATGCATACAGGTGGCAGAGCTGCAACCCTATGTTTATCTGTTATTCTAAACAAAACAACAACTTGCATCTTGGTTATATATTATTTCAATATATTGTTGTTCTTTGTCTGTCTTCACAAGTGTAAAAGAACACAGACATACCTAGGTTCAGGTACCAGAGAGTTAAGAGAGTGAATTTATGAGGAGGCAACAGTGTGAGTGTGTGGTGATGTGGATCTCTGATTTCTTTGAATGGCTGGCTTCTGTAGCTCACAGCAGTGAGTTGAATTACCCAGCCTGCTGGTAGTGAGGATAATTTACTGTTTAATATGTTTGTGTAAACCGCTGTGTGGGCACAGTCTCAGGACTGACCTACTAAGTCTTTCAAGGAACATTGGTGCTGCTCTCTGTAATTAGATGTGTTCTCTTCTAAATGAAATCCAGCAATAGGTGAGATTCTGCTCTGTGCTTCTGGAATCAGAAAAAAGGCCAAGAACAACACCGAGGGTGGATTAAAGTTATTTGTCCCTTTAAAATAGATAGGAGTGTTTTTTCCTACTCTTGGATATATGTAATGATACTGCTGTTATTAATTCATTCCAACTATTGTTGTTTGGGTCTTTGTTTTATATTTTATGATTTTTCTTTTCAAAAGTTGCTTTTTGCCAAGCTGCTTTGTATAGCTTTGCACACATTTCTCTGTTTGTTGAAAGAAAATGTGCTCAGAAGCAAGCTTCTGGATACCTATCACTAAGCAGATTTGGGGGGGGGGGGGGTTGCTACAAAGGTATTGCCATTAGGCTGGGGACTGGAACATAACAGCACCTATTTTTCAGTCTACCAAATGGTGCAAATTAGGTAGGCTACCCATTCATATAATCCTGAAACCCTCATCCTTCAGTTTTACTGCCTCCTAACAGGTTCGGGTGAATATCACACTCACACACATACCAATATTTCCCAGCTTGGTGCCCTTCTGTTTTGCACTGGAGCTCCAAACATTCCTATTAGCTACACTGCCCAGGGCTTATGGGAATTAATGCCTGTAAAATCTGGTGCCTTCCAACTTGGTTGTGACACACTGACTCCCAGTAAGTCCTGTTGAACGTCCTGGGGCTTTTTTCTGAGTGGACATGTATAGAATACCATCTATTAACAACAGATTGTAAACCAGAAGAGTACCTGGAAAGCTGGAAATTAAATGTGGGTAGAACCATCTCTGGGGAGCGGGGAACGAAGATAAACACCAAACACCTTCCTGTTATGGATAATTTGATTACAGTGGTGACTCGCTTGACGACGTTAATCCATTCCAGCGAAATCGCTGTAGAGTGAAATCGTCATCAAGCAAAATAAAAAAGCCCATTGAAATGCATTGAAAACCGTTCAATGCGTTCCAATGGGTGAAATATCTGCTCGTCCAGAGAAGATCCTCCATAGGGCAGCCATTTTCTGCTCCCTGTATAACAAAAAATCTGTCCTAAAAACAGCAGGGAGCCATTTTGCACCGTGGGCGGCCATTTTGGAAACCCAACGATCAGCCGTTTTGATCATCATAAAGAGAAAAATCGGTTCCCAAAGCAGGGAACCGATCATTGTAAACCTATTTTTCCCATTAGAACATCATTTTGCAATAGCAAAAGCGAACACAAAAACCTAATTGTCAGTGGTACCTCGCTTAACGAGGTAATTGTTAAGTGAGGCACCACTGTATATCATTCTTAGAGACATGGAAAAGGCTAGCATTGATTTGGTTTTCAGAATTTCAGCTGCCACCCATTTAAGCTGAAGCACTGTGCCACAGCGGAAGATCATATGGAGTGCAGAGCGTCTCTTCTGCAGCTCTCTTTCCTTAGGATTAGTCTGTTCATCTCTCTCTTCTCTCGTTCCCAACTTTATATCAAAATCATTTTTGAAGTTGCCATTTGTTCTGGCAAAGGAACAAGCAAAAAAATAAATCAATGAAAGGCAAGTGGCATGGTAGAAAACTCACCTAACATGATTGCAAATTGGCATCATTGATGTCCAGGCAGCTTTTAAGTTATTCTAATTTTAGACACATCCACTTAAATTTAGTCAATTTCTAGCAGGAACTCTGTGTGTATATGTGTGTGTGTGTGTGTTTGTGTGCATGCGCATGGGCACACGATTTGCCCACACAGCTTTCTTGGTAATTACTTTCGGTGGACTCAAATGTGTGTACTTCATGATCAGTGCTGTGTAACCTTAACAAATCCGCAAGGTTTCTGCATAAAAACCACTGCTAGGGACCCTAGAGGAAGATAATTGACCACAAAATAAGTTATACATCCCCAACTTAAAGTCCTTATTATGCAGCAGGAGACAAGGAGTCTCTTGCTAACGAGGTGGCATTCTAACTGTAATCTTCTTTAAAACCTGATTGGTTCACCTTTGAAAAAGATTACTGTAAATGCTTTATTAACGGTAGGTTTTAAGTTGGCTTGATTGAACTGATCACTGGAGAAACCAAGAAATGCTGTTGAAGTACCTGACTATTCTATAGGCCTGAAAGAATATTTGCAATAAACATGCACTCTCATTGCTGCATTGCTGAGAAGCAGCTTGCTGAGTATTATAGTTGCGTTATGTCAATTTCAGTGGAGTATCCATGGGAGCTTGGGCCCCTAGGAAAGACCACTGGGTGAGGTTGCAGTACTGCAAGCCAAAGAGACATGTTGAAACTCCACCGACATTAAATACAGAGTGTAAGCACCAGGGAACGAGTGTCACTGAAACCAATAGATGTCAGTTCTGAGTAGACAGGCATGTAAGTCTCACTGATTTCAGTTATCCATGCAGGCCTGAGACTTTTGTGTCCACCTTCACCTTGCTTAGATCTGGTCAGTTACCTTTCCACCCAGGACTTCAAACAGTGAAGCTTGTGTTCAGAACCTCAGAAAACTAGTAGCAGTTTTTTTTTTCAAAATATAAATGAAACTTCCCAGACTTCCCTCATTTGTGACTTGAAAATAAAAGCTTAAAAACCCAAAATAATCAAGCTTCTAGGTTTATTCCTGAAATTTGGCATGTGCAAAGTGATTGAACTTTCAAAATCTAACATCAAGGGTTAAAAATGGCAACACCTAGATAATTTGAGTTTGGCAACTTAATACGTACATACTTGCCTGAGATTAACTTCCATACAATGGGTCTAGCCTCTGAGCAGACATATATATGATCGCATTGCTTAAAGCAGACCAAGTAAAACAAATGAAATTTATATCTGTCATGACTAACTGGTCCCACTAATTTCAGTAGATTTGATCTGAACTTGATTAAACCAGGAGACACCCCCTTTTGTGTCTTCATTCATATTTAAGTTTTAGAAAAAGAGTATTTGTTTGTTTGCTTGCTTGTTTGTTTATTTATTTAATAGGCTTGCTTGGCACTACGCTCTGTGGTTTGCATCAAGGGAATATAAGTAAAGCAATGTAATCACAGGACAACACAAACTATTGGGATAAAACAAATAGTCAAAGAATCTGAAAAGAAAATCAACATGTCTAAGCAAAAAAAAAAAAGGTAGAGAATAGTTTCTTTATCTGATCCAGGATGTTCAATAAAAACAAAAGCATTGTGGCACCTTTCAAAATAAGGAGGCAACCTCTTTCACAAATAATTTCGGAAATGCTCCAGAATAGGAACACGGAAACATGTGTTATTTTCCAGTGACTACCCAACATAAAAGTAAATGGAAATCTGCCTGGAATTTTTCTCTTCAAATAAAACTTTTCCCCCTCTGCCACTTGGGCTTTAACCTCCCCTGCTCCAACCAATGCATTTATATTTGTTCAGGTAGTGTGACTCAGTAATGTGGAAGGGTTTGTAGATCTTCGCTTTTTTTCCATCCCACTTGGCTGCAGCAGCAGTGAAAGATGAAGACAGCAGGGAAACGTGCTGATATTTGTATCCTCTCCTTCCCACACCTGGTTCCTGGGTCAGCTTGTTTTCCCCTCCCCTCTCCTTCTTGTTAAGGCTTGGTGCCATTGTGCTAGAGCACCTAGGTGACCAAAGTGGGAGGGAAGAGTCAGCTGAGAGAAAAAGAAAGAAATTATTAATCAGCCTTGTTTGCAGTTTGTTAAGATAGCTCTGCTGTAACTTTGTCTCCTGCAAATCTGGATGGTGGTAGCAGAAATACCTTAGCAAGCTGCAAGGTTGATTGCCATTTTCCTTCTCTTTCTCTGCTGATTCTGGTTAAATCCAACTTCCCAGATGTGACTTCACAGTGGATCCATTTGTCTTTTTCTAACTGTATAATCATAGCCTAAGTGATGTATTTAGTCCAACACTTTTTTTAAAAAAACATGTTATTGGTTTTTCAATCTATCTACATTCGGTTTATGATTATCAAACATCGTGTTACATGGGTTGCTTACAATTATTTATTTTTTGCATCTTGGTGTCTTGCCAATTATCCCCCCAAATTCCACACATCTTCCGATCATTCAAACTGTTCATGTATGTATTTTAGTATACAGTATTGGCTGTTATCATAATATTACTCTCATAGAATACAATGTTTTCAAAAATCTCTAATAACATACTTAATAAAAATCTTTCCATTTCCAAATCTATATAATTTGAGGTAATTTAACAGACAAACTTTGTAATTTATACCAATGATAACCGAGTAAGTTGTTATCATTGGTATAAATTACAAACACACCATATGCCTTTACCCTGATCAGTGCTCCCTTATTTTAGTTTAATTCTCTTTTTTAATATATAAGATATGCCTCATTGCAATTCCAGAAGTTAGGTATATACATGCCTTCCAACATTGAGGGCCACCTTCCTGTTTTTCCCTTTTTCATCTTTCTATGTAATTCCTTCTCTTAATCTTTTTTCAATTTTTGTTTCTGTTTTTCTAAACATTCTGCCATCTTTTGTGTCCTCTAAGACCATTTTATGCATTTGATTAACCTCCAAAAGATCTTTATACACTTGGTCTATCTCCAATAGATCTTCCAGGCTAATTTTAATTGATTCTGTGATTTTCTACTCTTATCTTCCCTTAAGACTCTCCTCAACTCCACTAGGTTTTCCCCATTAATTTCCTCCAGCCCTTCCTTAGGTTGGCATACACCATCCACTACCTTCGCATTCCCTTGTTCATTATTTCCTGTCTCCTGTTGACTATAATTCTTCTTCAACTGCACCATGAATAATTTTGCCTGTTCATTGTAGGATCTATTTCTAAGATTGCTTGAAGGGTAGATTTTGTTTCCTCCCAAAATTGTCCTTGTTGTGTCGTTATGTTCCAATTTTCAAAAAAAATTGTATTCCAAGTTGCCCATATGTAATCAATTCAGTTCCATTAAGCTAGAACCCAGTCTCTGATGTAGAGAATTTTCCCTGGCTAAAGGCTCAAGATCCCATCCAGTTTAACATCCAGGATACATTTTGTAAGTTCCACTTTGGCTAAATTAGGCTTTCTAGGGTTAATTTGTCTGTAGTTCAGTTCCGTCCACAAAGAGAAAGGGAGTTCCAAACAGTCATAGAACATTCAAGGCCATTGAATCTAGGCATTTTGCCAGTGCCTTCGATAGCTGTTACACATAGCACAGACAGATTTTGTTTTCCATATTTGTTATCAGTAGTGTTTTCAGGAGAAAAAAAAATCTTAAGTTTTAATACCAAACTTCCTTCCTTTAAGTATAATTGTCTAATTAATGCCCAATTTATTTTCCTTGTGTCTCCTTCTGTTTCTTCCTATCTCCAGCTTCTCCGCAACTCAATTAATGATGATGGAGAGCTACGAGATGCTATTTCTGCCGTAGAAGTTCTCTTGTCCAGGGATAGTAAATAGATACAGTTTTTAAAGATGTTTCTCGCCCGTTTGTAGCACAATGTTAATTAGGCTGCTTTATTGCTTCTTCATACCCGGCTGCCTATGACTTGCAAGCAAGCTAGTTCAGCTGCTTGTTTCCGCCTGCTGGTCGATTCGGGAGTTTCCTGGATCAAACGTGGGTAACCACCATTCCCCCGTGATCAACAGGCAGCTTCTCCCCCATTTCACCACCTATTCGGGGTGGTTTTAACCCATTGGGAGTCCTAGACAGGTTGGAATTCAGCCCAGGAGATGCAGCCCCATCCTCCTGCTGCTGTCTCGTTGCAGTATCAAGCCAGAAGTCACATCTAGTCCAACACTCTTAAAGAGGATACAATATTTTTGTTTTTGCTTTAAATCTGTTGGCTAGGTAGATGATAGAAACAAAAATCTAATGTAAGACCCCCAAATAAACACAGTTCCTAACCAGATATGTAGGTGACATCATAATACTGGCAGAAAGTAGCAATGTCTTGAAATGATTTCTGATTACTGTAAGAGAAGAAAGTATAAAAGCAGGACTGCAGGTGAAGACAAAAATCATGAATACAGGAGAACTACACAAACCTTAACAATTTCAGCTTCTTAATTGTCAAATATTTTACATGCTTCAGTGTAACCATTGATCCCAATTGGGGGCTGCAGGCAAGAAATCAGGAAACGAACACTCAGAAGGGCAGTGATGAAGGAACTTGAAAAGATCAGCAACTGTATAACACTAGATACCAAGACCAAATCATCCACATACAATTATTCCTAATCATTATGTACAGATGTGAAAGCTGAACAATGATGGAATCTAAAAGGAAAAATACCATTCATTTGAAATATGATGATGCAGTACTTTCGTGGATATCCTAGACTATCAAAAAGATGAATATGTGCGTCCTAGATCAAATCAAGTCTGAACTGTCTCTGGGAGCAAAAATGAGAAACCTGAGGTTGTCATGTTTTGGACACATCATGAGAAGGCAAGACTCACTAGAAAAGACAATAATGCTGGGAAAAGTTGAAGGCAGCAGGAAAAGGAAAACAGCAAATTTGAGATGCATTAGTACAAAAAAGAAAGTCGCAACTTGAAGTTTACAAGAGTTGTTAAGGACAGGACATTTTGGAAGTCGTTATTTAAAGGATCACCATAACTTGGAGGTACCTTGAAACCACATAATAACAATGACATAAAAACACAAAATATGTTGTTATAAATTTATTTTAAAACTTAATTAATTAACTAAATAATTTATGAAAAATTGCATGGCTTCATGATCATTTTAATAAAAGAAAAAAAAATAAGCAGCATTGTACAATTCTATTGTAATCTTATTTTTTTGGCCTTATAACATGTACATCATTTTGAAACCAAATGCAATGTAATCCTGCACATGTTTATTCAGAAATATCATCATGCTATCCTGAAAACACCCAATTCCATAAGATTAGATACATGAATGGAAGACTACCAAGAAATATCACACTGGACAAAGGCAGCTTCTGTGTTCCTTCCAGAGTAAGTAAGCCCCAAAGAGTTCCCTGAGACTTAATCTCATAGGTAACTCTGCATAGGATTGCAGCTTTGGGGCCCAGACTTATAATCTATCTACTAAATTACTTCTCCCAGTTCCTTGTGCTGTCAAAATTGCCTATTCTTCTCTCTCAAAACCAGCAGTTTCATGTGCAATTAAGAAATAGTTAATTAAAGTGCTCAGAACTGCTATAATGATATGCTTCCACATAAGATATACTTTCAAAATGAAATTAGACTGACAATGTTAACAGAGGAATGATAAATGCAGAGATGGGTTTATTTCTAACGTCTGTGTAATGTCATCTCAATCATTTCTTTAAAATCTCTCTTCCTAATGCATCATTTTCCTGGAAGCCTTTGGCACAACCCACTGATTCCCATGCCATGCTAGATATGGAAAAGTTACTTTTTTGGTTCACAACTTCCAAGTACCTCCAAGCCAATGTGACCAGTGGCCATGCTGACTACTTGGATGGATGTTATCATTCAAGAAACCAGCTTTTACCATTTCTACTTTTACTAGACACGTAAAGAAGCCAGAGTAATTGATTCTTTTCTTCTGTGCTATGGCTTCCAGTTTGCCCACCATGACCCTACATCATCAGCTGGGAACAGTGTCCTGTCCTCTTGTGCTTTGCATAGCCTCAAGTATGACGTCGGTGCTGGATCAAACAGTCAACCAATCAGTCAGTCTATCAGTTACTCAATCATTAAATTACACTGAAAGGAGGCAACATGAAGGTTCTTAACCATGATAATTAAAATGTGCACATAAAGGACAGTGCTTAGTGTGGTTTCTCACTGGCAGTGTACAAAGGACAGTGTCTCCAATATACCATGTACAATAATATATCATTGCTATCTATTTTAGTTTGACCATAACTCCAGAACTGTAGTCATTTTATGATAGATGGAGTTTTTTTCCTTCATGAATCAGCATAGGGGGGAAATTGGAAGCAAATTGATCCCACTATAAATGTTATCCTGTTTTATGATATAGGGTTGCATGTCATGAGATAACGAGGAGATTACTGCACTCACACAATTGTGCTTTGGCCCTCTTTCCCCTGACACAGAGTACAATATATCATTCAACACCCATGTTGGGGATTTTAACACATGGACAATGAATGTTAAAATGTTTTATGGCTAACCTGATTCCTGATTAATATACCTCACCAGGGAGCAGCACTTTCTTATCTGATCTGAGTAATCTGACACACACTTAGACATGCACACATATATATGTGGCAATTATTATAGATTGCCAAAGATTTCAGACCAGAGGCCTTGGAAAGTTTACAATTTGACTTAGATGGGAAGATGTTAGACTTAACTGAGAGATCTCCACATATATCTAGACAGTCTGCCAAACGCATCCTGTCTTTGTTTAAAACTCATATATTTTGGGTGCATCCACTGACAGGAGCTTCCCCCTCATACCTAATCACAACTGTCCTTGTGACTCATAGCCCTCATATGTTTCCCTGATCAATTTGGCAAGCACAGGTCTATCTGTCTTTTCAAACTCATGGTTCTAATTTAATATCCCAGTTAATATCCCATGTTTCCCCTAAAATAAATCTGCCTCCTCCTTCTGTCAATATCTTGGCCCATTTGTCAAACTCTGTTAGCTAATTCAACATAGGGTTTCCAATGCTCAGACTCTGTGACCTCCCTTCCCAGGGAGCCCTGCTTCGCCCTGCCTACCCTTAGGCTGCTGTGTTTTAAACATTTCTCTTTCAAAAGATCATCACCTCTAAAAGACTTCTGAAAACCTGGATTTTAGTGCTCCTGTTTAGAGTTTTCATATTTTAATCTGTGGCTGTTTTGAGTAATTGTTAGGGTTTTCTAGCCAATTGGGCCCCTTGAAACTGGTTCTGTTGATCATCACAAGCTGAAGCAGTGATGAATAAAGCCTTATTAGCATTTTGTGCTTCGGAAAAGCAGGCAGTCTCCTTCCAGAAATAATTTTGCTTATCCTGCTACAGAACCAATGAAAGTGGGGATGAGGCTGAGAGCTAAACTAACAGGTCTAGTTTCCTGTCCTAGGTCATAATTTCACCACTGTGTGTTAAAGGGAGAAACTGAACTGAGTTTTGTTCCTTTTTTGGGGGGGGGGGAAGGTTGGCTTCTTGGCTTTCTCGCTCATTTTTAATCTTCTTTTAAAATTCATTATTATTGTTCTAAATCAAGAAACAAGAACAAGAAAAACCCTAAAGCATACTAGTGGGAAAAAATGCTCTCAAGTGAAAAGCTAGAAATAAGTTTCCAAAAATGAAAAGAAAGAAAAAAGCAAGTCTCAAGGATGGTTTTAAAGTACAGAGCAAGAGAAAATGCTCAGAGGTCCGGGAGGTCATTGTTTGGGGTTTGCTTTAACTGGCTTTAATCTTTCTTAATCTGATCTTTTCTCCAACCTTGGTACTTTCTGATACAAATCCCCTTCCTTCACCCACAAAATCAGTCTTCTCCATGTTTATTCCTGCTGTCCGACTGCAGTCTAGTCTTTTCTCAATTTTTGTTTCCCATTTCTTTCTTAGGCTTTTGTACGTGTTCTTAGGTAGCTGAATCTTTCTTTATTCCTAACTCCCACACTCTCCCAACTAATTCTGATCCTAGCACTATTTGTAAACGTTTGTAATTTTTTTTGCTACTGACTCTTAGATGGTTTGTGAGCTTCTCCCCTGATATAAGTTAAGTTCTCCCTTTTCCCGAAACCCTGCCATATGAAATAAGAAGAAATGTATAGATGTAAATTAAGTTGCTACTTTCAGCTAAAGCAGACAGTGCAAAACCGGAGTCATGAGTAAGTCAACATTTAAAATAAATGTTGATTCTGTGAATCTATGATAGTTTAAACTAATGTTGCCATTAGGCCATAATATTTTATTTTACCTTTGGTTCCTGTTTTTACCCTCTTGTTTTTTATTCCATATTCTCATATCCCATGTTTGCTTGTTTCAAAACATCTCTGGAACTGTAAGAATGGGAAACATGAAATCTGGCACATAGTACTGAGGTCCCAGCTTAAATAAGTGGGTGGGTTATATTGCTCTGGGCTGAAAGACAGCACTAACTGGTTTCCAGTACTGGTAGAAATTCAGTGAACACCAAGGTGAACTGAAAGAGAGTCCAGTGTGCAAGAATTGACAGCCAGAGTAGAGGAAGAGACAGCGCACTGGAATGAAAATAAAATTGGATTAGGGCAGACAAATTTGCTAGTTTATAATGGCAGAAGCCTTATCGCTTAGCCTAGTAAGTCACATCAGAGTAGGTTCACTGAATCAATAGAAATATGGTGAGTCAACTCCTCCATAAGTTCCATGGATTCAAATGGGTCTACTTTTGTTGTCACTTGCTACACTAAAGTAAGTCACAACTAGAATAGGCCCATTTAAATCAATGGTATTTACCCTGTCCATAAATCATGGACTTACTGGGTTAACAAGGCAGTCAGAAACATGCAAAGACTGAAGTTACCAAGCAAGCAGGTTGTCGGGGGATCTATCAGTCAGAGAACAAGGACTCCTAAAAGCAAAGAAGTAAGTACAGGAGAAAACAACTATGGGTTCTGAACACCACATGAGTGTTTGGATTCTGCTTTTATGATTCTCAAATGTGGATGCCTCTCTTACACCAGCTGCCTTTAACCATCCACTCATGAGCAAAAATGTTTTTGCTGCAGATACTGACTTTACCTCAGTTGGCCCTTGATCCTGCTATACCGCTAAGGGCTGGAGAAAGGCAAACCTTCTGCTAAGGTTTTGTCTCTGTCCAAAAAAGAATGACTTTTTTTCTGGCAGGACAGTTGCAGACAGACTCCCATGTCCCTGAGGTGGGATTGCTGGCTAGGGCCTTCAGGTCATCTCCAGAACCTGCCAGCTGAATGTCCTCTGAGGAGGAGTCTCCAGCTGCAGAGCCACCTTTTCAGCCTTTACCTGCCTGGACTCACATAAAACAAAACAAAAGTTTTTAAAGTGACTGAATTAAAAAAACACTACAAAATCAAAGCACCATAGATCCACTAACTGCTCCCAAACAGCTGGATCTTTAAGGAAACTTCAGCCACTCATAAAGGAGTTGCCATTTAGGCTGCTTTCTTAAAGAGGCAGGTCGTACAAAATACAAAGCATTACTCAGAGATGTGTCCCTGAGCAGTTTATGTGCTGCTCTAATCTTTCCCACAGGAAACACATTCCAGGATCAGACATATTTCACCAAAAGCTAGTACTATCCAAGGGGAAGAGTTAGCCACAGTTTTCACCATACAATTGCCATTCTGCATTGTCCATTGGGGGAAAGAGCACAAGGAGAGACTTTAGAATTTTCAGGATGAAGAGGCAGAATCCTAATTCACAAGATTTAAAAAAAAAAGTTGTATAGTTAAAGAACAACACAGATTCCATCATGGGTTTCTATGAGGAATAGGGAAACCTCTAATCAACAAGCCAATGTCTATGTTGGCTAGGGCATGTCGTGAGAATGGCTGATGGTCGGATTCCAAAAGATCTCCTGTATGGAGAATTAGTGCAGCAAAATCGCCCCAGAGGGAGACCACAGCTACGATACAAGGACATCTGCAAGTGGGCTCTGAAGGACTTAGGAATGGACCTCAACAGATGGGAAACCCTGACATCTGAGCATTCAGCCTGAAGGCAGGCGGTGCATCACAGCCTCTCCCAATTTGAAGAAACCCTTGTCCAGCAGGCTGAGGCAAAGAGGCAGCCCCGAAAGCAGCAAAATCAGGGGACCAATTGTATTTATCTTCTGTGTGGAAGGGACTACCGCTCTCGAATTGGGCTTCTCAGCCACACTAAACACTGTTCCAGGTCTTCCATACAGAGCACATTACCATAGTCTCTTGAGACTGAAGGATGCCTACTAATCAACAATAACTGTATGGTAGTCAGAGATACCATATCATTTTATGTGTCCCAGAATAATTTAGGGTGTAATATGAGTACAACTTGGTAAGTTACTATTAAGAAATAATTTTGCTGTTCCAAAGAAAGTAAGTATCTCTATTATAGTTATAATACTTTATATTAGCAAGAATCCTATTGGTGTTCATGTAAAGTTTGTTTCGCTTGCTTGCAGCTGATTCTGTGCAATTGATAAGGTGCCAGGGCATGTCTAAGTTGAGTACGTGGGGTGTGTCCTGACATCTTTCAATTAGTTGCAATAAAGCTGTAGCAAGTTACACAAATCTCACACGAGTAACAACAGAATTCTGGGCAATGTGTTGCCCCTTGCAACCCTGACTAGCCAAGATGGCTGTGCTACATTAGCTGTGGCTGTGCTAAATTGCTACTCAGTCCAGAGATGCTGGAAATTATTTAAAACTACCCTCAGCTTGGTCTAACTTTTTGCCTGGATGAGATGAAAGGAGTTGGATCTAAGATGATTCATCTCTTCCCCCTGCTCCACCCCCCTTTCTTTTCTTTTCTGCTCTTCTGCCAGGTAATCCTGGCCAGCACAGCAGCTGGGCCAGCAGATCTGATATTAACCAGCAATTGAGCCAGTCTGCCACACGAGAGGGTTCTGCCCATTCTAAATGTATTATATCTAGTGTACACTGCACTGTCAGTTACTTTCCTAAAAAAACACACACATAAGAATGCTGTCTTGCAATGCAATGCAAAACACACCTCTCAAATTACAAAAACGAAAACTGAAAAAAATCAATTAAAGTTAACAGTGAAAGAAGTCGCTCATTACGTTACAATTGTAATGCAACCTATGCACACCTGAGCTTTTGCAAACAGAAACTGATTACAATTAATTCTTTTTTCTTTTTTTTTTCTCTTTTGGCAAACATAGAGCCTTCCCAAGTTTACACTGGCTTTCATTTTAGAAAAATCAGATGAAAATAGATTGCTCATGCTATAATTTCCCCCTTTCCAGAAAGACTACCTTGACGTCTGTGCATCTCCACAGTAGCTGTGCTATGTAACCAGAGATTAATATTCTAGAAAACCACAGTTTATGATCACTAGGATCGCACAAGTATCAGCTGACAATACTGTGTCACATTTTATTTCAAAGAAGTAACATTAACAATGGCTTCTAGGAATAACAGTCATGCTTCTTCCCCTCAGGGGAACGGCAGAGAATGCTATCTTGCCACATGATCTCATTTCTTTTAAGCTTTGCACTAACCGCTGACATATCACATAAATGCCTCCTTTATTAGCTGCCAATGATTGTCTTCTGTGTTGGGAATAGCCCCTGGAACCTATGTCCACATGCCAGCAAAGTGCTTCGCTTACTCCATGTGAATTTCTCTCTGTTCAGTGTTCCAGGAGGCCTCTTTATACACCTGACCATTCTTGCTCACTCAGGTAGCCTAAATTACACTGCCTCTGAAAGGCCTTTGTTCACTTGCCATTAGTAAAACTGGGCCTGGGAGCTGGCAGAGGCTTGGGTTATGTTTCTCTATTTGCTAAATCAGTAATTTGCCATTTTAGTCCAGTTTCTCCCTGTGTCCAGAAAGTAATGTAGCCTAGCCACACATCATTGCAAAGGGTTTCTAATCTTATCAGTTCAATTGCTTTTCAACAAAGATGCCTTTCAGGTTCAGGCCCTACAGCTATCAGCCTCTCGGTGAAGGAAATGATGGACATGTCAAATGGGCTGTACAGGTCTTTCAATATTGCTACATATGGACATATTCCCTTTACTCTTCTACTATTTCCTAGTGCTTATACTGGTCTGGAGGTCACATTTTCCTATGTCATAACAGTAATCAAATAAAAGAGGCACCCATTTTGACAAAGCAGGAAAGTAGCATTTGCAAGTAAAATTGTAAGTAACTGTATATCGGCAGAATGTACTGATAGGTTTTGAAGGGCAGGGGCTACTTACAGTGCTCTGTGTGAAAGAAGACCCCCAAAATGCAAACAACTATGTTGATCCATATTAACGAAATCGTTCTACCAGTTTTCACCTTGACCTGAAGTAGGCCCTTTGTAAAAGCTATTATTTGTCCATTCATTATCAAGCTATGCCAAAATACTTTGGATCACAGGAAGGATACTTGATAAGAGTAGATTCTTCTTGGAGAAATTCTCTCATTTCTCTGACCCTGAGCTAACGGAAGGCTTGCAGCTAAGCTTAGCAGGAACAGGTAAGCTTAAAGAGGGACATAATGGTTGTTGTGGGTTTTTCAGGCTCTTTGGCCGTGTTCTGAAGGTTGTTCTTCCTAACATTTCACCAGTCTCTGTGGCCGGCATCTTCAGAGGACTGGAGTAGCATGCTGTGCTCTGCTGCAGTTAGTTTGAGAGTGAGTATTTATAGCTGTGGGGTCAGCTTTTGTCCTATTCAGGAGATGGGTGATAATGGTGATCAGTGTGTTTTTGTTGTGGGTCTACTGTTGTGATAAGGAGAAGAGATTATCTGTCACTGTGCTTGATGGGTGTCGTTAGCTGGTCTTTTGTATGTATTGATCACCGGTCCTTGTGGGACATTTTAGCAATTCCTGCCAGTCAAAAAGTCCGGCAAGCTCTGGGTTCACTACACCACTGGTTTTTAACCTTGGGTTACTCAGGAGTTTTGGACTGCAACTCCCAGAAGCCTTCACCACCAGCTGTCCTGACTAGGGTTTCTGGGAGCTGCAGTTCAAAAGCATCTGAGTAACAAAGGTTAAGAACCACTGCACTACACCACTGTGTATATATAGGACTGTGTGTAGAAGGGTAAAGGGATACAATCATCAAAGAGCCATGAGTTTAAGCTATATCTGACATGGCTTGAGCCATTGTCAAAGCAAAGATTTATTAGAAACTTTTTTAAAATTCAAAATCTATTAAAGCCCTACTTAGCAGATGTTATGCTAGAGGGTCTTCATCATTTGGCCCAAAAGGTGGAGGTGATGGAATTTGTTTCCTCGCTGTTTTTCTTTTCATAAGTATTTATTTGGGTCACAAATAAATCTTTTCCTATAATTCAGTTCAATGAATATATACTCTCCTCCATCCACATCCCTGTGGTGCAGCTTTGCAATGGCCAGCAAAGAAACAGGAAATGCTTTTGGCCCAAATCTAGTCCCATTGGCAGTTTGACGAGTGGTCCTAGGGAGATGAGGCTCCGGTTCCAGTTTTTCTTTCCAAGACAAGACCGTTCTTGGCGGTGATGGCCTGTATGCAGGAATACAGCAAATCCAATACTCTGCTCTGTTATTTTGTGATGGGTAGACCTTGCTATTCTAGTGCAATGGTGTTTTGCCATAAAACATCCTGGAATTATATAATTGCTCTTGAAACAAATATTTATATTTATATTAGTCCTGTGTGCTGCATTATTCATAATAAGGGTAGGATAGAACTTTGTTTTGGTTTCTATTTATCATGGTTTCTGCATCAGATTACCAAATTTTTTTGTGCTTGCATGAAAATGACTGCATTAGTACAAACATTTGCATATGTTTTCTGTGCAATTTCCCCCAATGTATATGCTTTACTAGCCACTTTCTTCTACTACATATCTCACATATAATATTTCTCCTAAGGATGCATTTTTGTATGTGATTTTTAAAATCAGCTGATTCCATCACACATTAGAAAAATGCAAAAACTGACTGATGAACGTCTTCTGCTTTGCTTGTTATTTGAGAAGTGCAAATGAGACTGGTTTGTATTGAGATGGAAACCAAATAAATTTCAACCTATCCTTTTAAATAATATATATATAATATATTAAATGTACTGGTGAAAATGCCACTTGTGAACATAAATGTGAAACTGCTTTTACATCAACAGTTGTAAACACATTTGTTTAGAATAAGCCCTATTGATTGTATTGTGGGGATAACTTCCAGGCATGTGTGGTTGTGAATGTGATCCTATATTTTGACTTTGTAACTATGTATACTGTGACAAACCTGGCACCCAAAATAGTTATTAAAATGAAATAAGTCTTTTTGCTAAAGAGCTTAAGCAGCATGGAAGCTGTGGGGAACGTGACCACAGAATGTCACTTTTATAGAATGTGCTTCAGTTTATTCATTTTTGTATACTAGAACAATAGACACAAGATGCATTTTTATGCCACATTTTCAATGCAAAGATAGTGTTGCCCTGCAAGCTGTCTAAACAATGGCTGTGACAGATAATAACAACAACTAAAATGGAATATCCCTGGGAAAGTGTAATAACGCAAACTTAGAATAGGAGATGAGGGGAATTGCCTTATTTTCTTTGCTCCCGAAATATGAACTTTAGATCCCACATTTGTTTGCTTTAGTTTGCAGATTTGCCAGGTGCAATGAGACACTAGGACAGGATGCGCTCAAGATATTTGTCTGGATGGTTTTCTTTCCCTTTTTATTTTCCTTCGACTCCTGTTGCATATATTAACACATCCTCTTTTCCACATCTGGCAATAAATTATTGGAATGGCTACTTCCATTCAGTGCTTCTGTTGATTCACAATGTTCTGAAGGCAGGGATTTAAAGTCTGGCAAATGTTTTTTAGCCAATAATAACATTCTGTTCATCTTAAATATAAAGATCATTTTTTGCACAGGTAACCTAGAGTTTTGCCAAGTTATTATTTTTCTTTAAGTGAATTCTCTAGAAATGGGCTAGAAGTTATTTGTAGGGACTGATATGTTGATTTGGTGTTTTATTCGGCTATCCAATATTTATTTAACACTAAGTCATTTTCTACCAAGTCAAAGAAGTTGTACTTTCTTCCATTTTTTTCATCATGAGACCCCTTCTCAAAATGAACCAGATTCACCTGTTAGCAATAGGAAGAATATTGGCAGGTATGGGCGGCTTATGGTCTGAGGATGCACAATTAATCACAGATTATGTTTTGTAACACTACAAGTGTAACTCACAACAAAATGTTGCAGAGAGAAGTGTATCACAAAGCTTCTAGGCACATAAATGCTTCACACAAGTCCAACAATTGGTCCACATTGCATGAGCATTGAATATACGCAACCTATTAGGGAGCTGAAGCACAAAACATTTGGAGGACCAAAGATTTACCCCCATTCCTTCTCTAAAGTCTATAATACTGTGGAGAGTGGGGGTCCACTAGACCTGCTGACAATTCCCTCTTGTGTATGAATAATGTTTGGCTTATACATGGCCAATCATTTAAACAATGGCAACAATCAATTTTCTATTCATATTCTGGCACTCATACTCCACCCTTTTCCAAACCGTCAGATGTTCCAAGAGTACAGCATTTATTAATCCTGATCTGGTTTCCTTTTAGCATTACATATTATTTATGTTTATTGACAAATATATCAGTTAGGAAACGGAGTTTAAGCTCATCAACAAGCATGGCTGTTTGAAGCCATTCCCCCTGGCCACTGCAGCAGTGAGAGAGTCAGGGTCTGCTTGTTTTCTTCTTCCTTTTTCTTTTCTTTCATTTCCTTTTTTCTTTTAAAGGTCTGCTGCCCTGATACTAGGGCAACTAGGTGATAAAATGGGTGTGTGTGAGAGGAATTATCAGAAAGAGAGGAGGAAATTATTCATCAGCCTTGTCTGCAGCTTGTTAAGGTAGATCTGTGCTTTCTGGAAATCTGGACAGCCAGAACAGAGCTACCTTAACAAGCTGCAAACAAAGCTGAGTGACAGTTTCCTTCCTTTTCTCTGCTGTGTGGTCAGTTGAAGCAAATCAAGCAAGAGAAACTCAACTTCTCAAGTGCAACTCCACAATGGATCTGTTTGCATTTTCCCACTGTGTAGTTGCACCTTTAATTAAGAAATAGACCTCATCATACAACAACACAATTGTTCTCCAGATCTAATTACCGCTGCCACTAATGCAAGCTGAAATTTGGGGCAAGCCACCCATGTTTTGAAGTAAGAACTCAAAGGATTGGATAAGGACATGAACATTTGGAAAGCACAGGAGTTGTCCTATAAATTATTATGCTTTGGTGCAGATTAATGATTAGAGTCAGGAGATTGGGAGAGAAGGCAGAAACAGCTTCAGTCAACATCAGTACAAGGATATCTGCAAGCGGGATCTGAAGGCCTTAGGAATGGACCTCAACAGATGGGAAACTTTGACATCTGAGCGTTCAGCCTGGAGGCAGGTGGTGCAGCATGGCCTCTCCCATTATGAAGAGACACTTGTCCAGCAGGCTAAGGCAAAGAGGAAGTCACAAAAGCAGCAAAACCAGGGAGCTGGACAGGGGACAGATTGTATTTGTCTTCAGTCTGGAAGGGATTGTCACTCTTATATAGGCCTTCTCAGCCACACTAGACACTGTTCCAAGTCTTCTATTCAGAGCACATTACCATAGTCTCTTGAGACTGAAGGATGCCTAATCTAATCTAAGTATAGTGGTTAAAATTAGCTCTGGATGAGCTTGGTCTAAATCTCTGGTCAGCCATGGAGCAAGTCTCTCTCTCTCTCTCTCTTTCTCTCTCTCTCTCTCTCTCTCTCTCTCTCTCTGTGTGTGTGTGTGTGTGTGTGTGTGTGTGTGTGTGTGTGTGTGTGTGTGTGTGTGTGAGAGAGAGAGAGAGAGAGGCTAAACTATCTAATATGGTTCCTGTGAGGATAAAATGGTAGTTGTGGCAGTTGTATAGTTGCTTTGAACTCCTTGAAGGATAATAATAAATAATACTAAACATTAGATATTCAGCTCCTGGCACTATTGCATATTATTAGATTCTCCATTACTGAAGACTGATGAAAATCAGAAATTGGTTTATATATATATGACTTTCATGTTTAGGTAATGTGTATTTAAATGTTTGGACAACTGGCTTTTTTTTCATGCTTAAGAGCGTTAAAATATATTTGCTGTGCCCATTTATATCTTCCTGGCATCTTCCCCTTTCAACAGAGGCATGTTTCCAGATTATGGGAAACAACCATTTTAAGTATCATAGACTTTCATTTGACTGAATTCATTTTCCTATTGGAAGGAAAAGGAAGAGACTTTTGAAAAGCGCTAGTGTTGCTCATTAGGAGTTGGAGCCCTCTGCAATTTATGTCTGAAAGCCATTGAGGAAAGAATGATGTCTTTTTGATGCTGCTTTGGCTTTAAAAAGGCATCACAGCGTGGCCCTAAAGGGCTAAGAACAGCTCATCTAATTGCTGTGAATTTATCTTCCTGTTCAGATCCACGCCAGTAGGCATTTAGCATTCACCTCCATTACTTTGCTACGTAACATTTCCAAATCTTACTTCATTTTGTTGGTAAATTTGTGGATCTCCAAACTGATCACCATCAGCCGCCACATCATTGGGAGCAATGATTCAGACAGCAACATTCATCCTTGCCAGCAAAAAGGCGACAATAAAGCCCACTTCCTGTTTAGTAACTAAATCTTTTAAGACGTGATAGTCTGCATCTTGAGGTCTTGGGTGACTATCAGTGCCATTAATAGATGGTTGTTTCATTTGGGACCAATAAATAGCATGAGGTTTGGCTGATTGTTCCTGTTTGCAACAAGCAGGGCACCTTTTCTGCAGAGAAATGGGGAGCTAGTAGCTCTGTTGCAGGTAGGACCAGACTAAATTTTGCCTGGCAAAATTCTGGGAAGCGAAAAGAGTTCTAGGTAAAGGTGAATGTTCCCCTTGACAATTTTTGTCCAGTCATGTTCGACTCTAGGGGGCGGTGCTAATCCCCATTTCCAAGCCACAGAGCCAGCGTTTGTCCGAAGACAATCTTCCATGGCCACATGTCCAAAGTGACTTAGACACGGAATGCTGTCACCTTCCCACCGAGGTGGTCCCTATTTATCTACTCGCATTTGCATGCTTTCTAACCGCTAGGTTGGCGGGAGCTGAGACAAGCAACGGACGCTCACTCCGTCGCGTGGATTCGATCTTACGACTGCTTGGTCTTCTGACCCTGCAGCACAGGCTTCTGCGGTTTAGCCTGCAGCGCCACCACATCCCTTTTTAAAAAGAGTTCTAAGGGGCTATAAAAACAATCATGTGCTGTTAAGTCAATTCTGACTCACGGCTACGCTTTCTAAGTAGAGAATATTTGTAAGTAGTTTACTATTTTCTTCTTCTGGGGGCACCCTGGGACTGTGCAGCTTGCCCAAGGCCACACGGGCTCTTCTCCAAAGAGGCATAGTGGGGAATTGAACTGCCCACCTCTGGCTCTACAGCCGGATACATAAACCACGGAGGTGTCCAGCCAGCTGCAGATGCTAAAAATGTTCCCAAAACTTTCCAGAGAGACTTCTTAGGTGTCTGCTGACTGTCAGACAGAAGCACTGCCACTGCTGCTGAGACAACTTCCCTGCCTGAAGCTTACGGGATGATGCAACCAAATGTCCCATCTCCCAGGTCTCTCAGTGGTATTTTGGTAGAGCTGGAAGCCCCCTGGCCCTTATCTGATTGGAAAGAAGGGGCAGTGGAAATATGACTGCTCTGCAGGGTTACTTTTGTCCTCGAAACCCTCTTGCTAAGCTTTGAGGAATTAGAACTGGGAGAGTAGGGTTTCCCTTGGTTAGGCTCTCTGAGTTTCCACCCGGCACCATTTATAATTTTTGTACTTTGCCTTCTCGCTCATCTTGGTCCCATTTCGATTGCAGTGATGTTTTACGGGGACACAAGAGAGGGCCTTCTCTGTGGCTTCTCCCAGGTTGGGAAAATGCTCTCCCAATGATAAATCAGTTTGGCCTCCTCCCATTTATCCTTCCGCTGACAAGTGAAGACCCATCTGTTCAGGCAGGCTTTTAACAATCACTACTGAGTCCCTGAATGCCTTTTTAAAAGTTGAGATAGTATTTAATGTTTACTAAATTAAAATAATCATATTTTAATTAGCACACAGTTTAATTGTTTTTTTAATGTTTAACTTATGTTTTTAATTCTATTTCTTTTTACAGTGTGAGCCACCTTGGGTTCCTTTATCAAGAGAAAAGCAGCTTATAAACAAAGCAAATAAATAATAAATAGTTGTCTTTTATTCTTAGATTCATATCTCACCTTTCTCCCCCAAAACTGGGCTGATAAAATGCTCCTAAATGTTAATGGTCAGGATCTGGCAACCCCATCCCTAAGCTCTCCCCACTACAGGAATCCACAAAGATTATCTCTATTAGGTCTTATTAACACTTGTTCATTCTGCTGTCTGGTCTACCGGGTAACAGTGCTATTGGCCTCCCACATCACTGCCTCCATTTAAGACAGCAAAGATAATTTTGGATTGGGAAAGAGGAGAAATAAGGTGACCTCTCTCCCCCCCCTCCTGGAAATACTGTTCCAGGTGGCAGGAGATGCTGGTACAGTGGTGCCCCGCTAGACGATTACCTCGCAAAAAGGTCAATTCGCGAGACGATGAGTTTTTGCGATTGCTATAGCACTTTGCAAAACGGTGTTTCCTATGGGCGATTTTTGCTGGATGATGTTTCGGACTGTGCTTCACAAGGCTTTTTTGGGACCAATATTCGCAAGACAACGATTTTGACAACTGAGCCTGCGACTCGCAAAACGGGTGTTTTCGGGACCGTTTGTCACAAGACAGCGATTTTTACAGCTGATCAGCGTTTCGCAAAACGGTTTCTCTATGGGCTATTTTCACAAAACGACAATGATTTTTCCCCATTGGAATGCATTAAACAGATTTCAATACATTCCAATGGGGAACCGCATTTCGCAAGACAATGTTTTCACAAGACAGCGATTTTCGCGAACGAATTAATATCGTCTTGTGGGGCACCACTTATCCTGTTTTTCTTCAAAATTGCTCAAGGCCCTGTCCATTTCTCCCTTCCTACCCCATTTTATACTCATGAAAACAATCCTGGGTCAAGGGCAGGCAGAATGACTGGATCAAAGTCACCCAGTGAGTTTTTGTGGCTGATTGAGGATTAGAATCTGGATCTCCTGAGCCCCAGTCTAACACTCTAAACCAGTGCAGCACACTGGCTTCCATCGACGTGGACAGAACTGCTTCAGCTTATATCTTTCATTTATTTTCTGTTTATTCAATTCTTTAAGGCTTCCATTAATCAAAAGAAGCCATCATTTCTATGATCTATAGATCTGGTGGCCTCCGTTAATTTTATCTGTAAAAATGTATGGACCATCTACTCAGCTATGCTTGATGTGAGTTCAACTTACTTTTTAAAAAAATCTTAATGAGATTAGAAATGAAAAAGTATCCCATATGCACTTCACATGACAGAGGTCATACAGGCTAGTTGTTGCCATGAAAAATGGAGAGGAAAGGAAAGTTTATGGCAGGCAAATTTGGGGCTGTCCACCACTTTCCCTACTCCAGTCATAAGTGGGGAAGATAATACATATGAAAAGATCTCTTGATTTCAGGCTGGTGCAGTGACAACTGAGTTAGTACAATTGGCCCAGCACCAGTGGCCAGCCTTGTTGGGCATCTGCTGAGCCCACAAATTGGCAGAAGGCCCAATTTCTGCTTCTGAGGCTTGTCCTTTATCTCCCACCTGAAACCACATGGCATCTCTCTGTAATGGGAATGTTTCCTGGTCTTCTTAGCAACCAGGTCTAAACTTTGCCCTGGGCTGGGTGGTGGCCATGGCTGCCGATTGACCATTGCAGTTGCATAGGAGTGTCCTATTTCCATTCGTTACTTTTCTGCAGTGTAATTCTCCTGAAGTTTTATTTTTGTTGAATTATTTTGTGTGTGGTTTTCTACATGTATTGAATTCTCCCTAATTCCACATGAAATCAGAAATAGGACAATTCGTCCTTTATGGAAAACAGGAAATACGCACAGAGCAGGAAGTCTGGAGTGCTCCTAGTGTGTACTTGCTCACAGAGGGATCTGATGATCTCTATCACTGCAAGTTGCATCCAAAGGTGTAATCACACAGACGTTTGCCCCAGATCAATGTGAATTTCTCTGTACTGCACCCTGGCATTACTGTTCACACAAAAGTGTGTAATTGTCCTAGGAAGGTGTGTTTCAAATATCCACATGTCACACAGCCACACTTCTCCCTCAGTGTTCTCTGCTGTTATCCCCACCATCTTTCCAACTGCAGCTCATTCTCTTTCTTTTAAAAAAATGTGGAGCAACTCAAAGAGTGACAAACTGACAAGAATGGTAAGCATTTGAATTTGTGCTGTACTAGTTTTGCACTATAGTGCTATAATGCTAAACTAGGGGATTTTTTAAAAAAAAAATCACAATTTACAAATTGTATTGAAGTTGTAGTTATTGCCAGTGCATGCAGAGAGCAGGCAAAAGGAGTTGGGTAGACCCCAACATCATTCCCCACCCTGTGCATCAACAGTGATGTCGTGTGGACATGCCCAGCCACTGACCCAAAGAACCAATACAGGCAATCATGCAAAGCAAAAGCAAAACAAAACACCGCAATGTGGAAACATTGGGTGGGGGGAATACAAGTCCTGCCAGCTGAACAAAATATACCACATACTCATGTCAAAAGATCGGGTCTACTCATGCTTAACATTAACATGTAGTAGACAGAATAAATAGCAACAGGAACAGTGAGAAACAGTGCAAACAGCCCATCACGTTGCTTTCTTGGTTAAATTGTTGTGCGTCTACCTACCATTCACAAAGTAACACCACACAAGGAAAAAACCCAGAAGCTGATTCCACTTATCACACAAATACAAAGCAATTGTCAGGGATGTTTTTTTTTTTTCAACAAGTGTGAATGATAGTGAGCACAAGAGAGTGTCTTCTAGAACATCTTGCTGTTGCCACCAATGTTGTCAACATTCAGGCTGCCCTTTGAGATATAAAGCTTGGCATTCTTTTTCCTTCTGGCAACACAGGTACCATATTATGCAGCAATATTGGCTCATTTCCTGGCTTTTGGAATCATGGGTACAGAAGCAAGATGCTGTGGATTTGCAAAATCTGAGCAGAGCTGTTAATGATAAGACATTTGAGAGGTCATTAACTCATTTGGTCGCTACACATCAGAAGTGACTTGATGCCACATAGCATCTTTGGAGGTTTTTTTTCCTAATTACCAAACAACTATGTAGTGACAAGACATGTGGAATGATTGAAAATATGACAAAATATAGACACCGAAGACCTTCTAACATTGAGTAAGACCCAGCTACAAAAACAAAACAAACAAAACAAAAACCCAGTAATTTCACAGCTTAAACGAATGAGCTTCTAAATATTTGATCCTGAATCTTGTTGAAATACCTTTTAAAATGCAGTGGTGCCTCAACTTACGAACGTCCCTACTTATGAACATTTCGACTTACGAAGCAGAGGGTTTTGCTCCACACAGACATGCCTAGGATGCATAATTAATCACAGATTATGTTTTGTAACGCTACAACTGTAACTCACAACAAAATGTTGCAGAGAGAAGTGTATCACAAAGCTTCTAGGCACATCAATGCTTCACGCAAGTCCAACAATTGGTCCACATTGCATGAGCATTGAATATACTCAACCTATTAGGGAGCTGAAGCATAAAACACCTGGAGCAACAGTTAGAACTGGATATGGAACAACTGATTGGTTCAAAATTGGGAAAGGAGTACGACAAGGCTGTATATTGTCTCCCTGCTTATTTAACTTATATGCAGAATATATCATGCGAAAGGCTGGACTGGAGGAATCCCAAGCTGGAATCAAGATTGCTGGAAGAAATATCAACAACCTCCGATATGCAGATGATACCACTCTGATGGCAGAAAGTCAGGAGGAATTAAAGAACCTTGTAATGAGGGTGAAAGAGGAGAGTGCAAAAAACGGTCTTAAACTCAACATCAAAAAAACTAAGATCATGGCCACTGGCCCCATCACATCCTGGGAAATAGAAGGGGAAGATATGGAGGCAGTGACAGATTTTACCTTCTTGGGCTCCATAATCACTGCAGATGGAGACAGCAGCCACAAAATTAAAAGACGCCTTATTCTTGGGAGGAAAGCAATGACAAACCTTGACAGCATCTTAAAAAGCAGAGACATCACATTGCCAACAAAAGTCCGAATAGTCAAAGCTATGGTTTTTCCTGTTGTGATGTATGGAAGTGAGAGCTGGACCATAAAGAAAGCTGACCGCCGAAGAATTGATGCCTTTGAATTGTGGTGCTGGAGGAGGCTCTTGAGAGTCCCCTGGACTGCAAGGAGAACAAACCTATCAATTCTAAAGGAAATCAACCCTGAGTGCTCACTGGAAGGACAGATGCTGAAGCTGACGCTCCAGTACTTTGGTCATCTCATGAGAAGAGAGGACTCCCTGGAAAAGACCTTCATGTTGGGAAAGTGTGAAGGCAAGAGGAGAAGGGGACGACAGAGGATGAGATGGTTAGACAGTGTCACCGAAGCAACCAACATGAATCTGACCCAACTCCGATAGGCAGTGGAAGACAGGAGGGCCTGGCGTGTTCTGGTCCATGGGGTCACGAAGAGTCGGACACGACTAAACGACTAAACGAACGTCAGTGTATTAAGAGGATATCGATATACATGGTCTATTATCATCTGATGTGTTAGAAGAATATGTGAAGGTGTATTGCTCCATTCCCAGGAGAGAGTCTCTTTGTTCCACCCCATAGTTTCCCCTGATTCACACAAATACCTCTGATTACAGTCTATTTTTGCATATATATTTTTCCAAGGCCACTAATAGCCTTAACAGCTACTACGTAATTCCTTTATTATCCTTCTACCTAAAGTTCCTAACTTGCAGGGGTGAACTGGTGCTATATTGTCTGTGGCAGAAGCTCACATTTTGAAAGGACCAAGGAAGTAGGCATTTCTGCATATAAAAGATTTGTACACTTTTTCTATCAAGTATTTAGCTGGCATAGTATAATTTTTTCACTACTTGATAATAAGTGATTTTAATGAGGGAGAAGCAAGTTGTTAGCAAAAAGTTAATATCAGTGCACTCCAAGTGTGAGAATTTGATAGGGACAATCCTTTTTAACTCCTCAATTCAACTGTGTAGATACTAATTCTTTAAGGAGAAACCAAGAGACATCACAACTATTGAAGTAATGGAATGTGGACTCAAGGAAGTAATTACATATTGGGTGGGAAAAGTAAGTTTAAGAGCTAAGTAATATACTTAAGTCGCTCACTTGACTGATGTGTTGTCTTGACCCAACAGGGCATAGTAGCAGACACTAACGTATGGCATAGCTCCAACAAAAACAGCCATCATCTGTGTCCCACATAAATCATTAACTCCTGTCTCATTCCAGGTGTACACAGGTACTGGAAAAAAATAGGTAATAAAATTTATGTTTGTAAATATAACTGTCAAAACTAATCCTGTGACTGGCAGATTAAGATGTTATCCATGGTTTGTTGGTAAGGGGAACGTGCATATTTTCAGTAAAGGCATGAAGTATGTAATTAGTTTAAATGGCAAACTACAGGATGCTGTATTCATTGTACTTGACATGATATCATACAAATGACCTTGAAAAACTGTGTTGTTGGATATCAGTGAACAGATAATAAAAGCAGAGACGGACCCACCTTCTAGAAAGACAGCAGGAGACTGTACCAATTCAAGCACTTTCTGAAATTCCCTCTATCCCTGTAGTCCCCAAATGTTCTTGGACTACAACTCCCAGAAATCCTGGCCACCACAGCTAGCGGTGAAGGCTTCTGGGAGTTTTACTCCAGAAACATGTGGGGACCCAAGGATGAGAACCACTGCTGTAAAGCATGCTACTGTAGATGCCTCCAGAAAGGTGTTTTAAATTCCTGTCTTACTGTCTAAACAATATCTGTGCAACAGATTTAAATGTTATGGTAGTGCAGTAAAGCAGGTAAATGCCACCCTCCACTAGATATTGCACTCACAATTTGCACAGCTCTCTCGCCTTTTGAGATTTACTGGCAAGAAAGTATGAAGCAGCCTGTTCACTCAGGTAAGTAGAGAGTAGGCAACTGCCATGAGCTTGCTGATACTAGAAAAGTGGAACAGAAATCTTTTGATGATGGTACAAATTGTGTGGAATCTTGCAGTGCTTGAGTGGTATTTCAGGAGTCATGAGATAGTTTGGATTGTCCCACAAGATTGGTAATCCAGCTCTAACCTTGGGGAAGGAGATTAGCTCTTGGATCCCCTCTCTGTGTGACCATGAGAAGATTCTTCATTCTCTAACTAGCTCATTGTGTTCGCCAGGTTGAGTAAGGTGTCCCAAGCTCTCCTGCTCTCTCTTGTTCCTGATTTGGGAGAATGGGAGAAAGAGGCATCCTTCACAAGGGGAGGAAAACAGGCAGTTTAAAAAGAAGCGAGCAAGGAACAAATGGTGTCAAAATTTATCTCTCTGTCCCTTCCATCCTGCCGCGAAGCATGACGGGGCACTATGCATATCACTGTAAATAAATTTGATTTTGCCTATGCATGTATAGAAGGATGTATTCCATTGTGAAGACCACATGAATCAGAGGTCTGTTCATACAATGTCTTCTGTAATTTAAATTATAATTGTGGAAAATGGGAGTGCTTTAATTGTACAGTTATATTAAAGAGGACACATGACTTAAAATCTTGTTTGCATTTTCATTTGTGCAACTAATGGACATGCTTTCTCATGCCAATATTAAGAATCAGTGGTATGGATCCAGAGTAGTGATGGGCAAGCTCAGCAGGTCTGGGTGACATTACAACTAGAAGCTGACTTCACATTTGGGGGGTGGGGTGGCAAAAACATTAGGAAGGAACTTTCCAGTGAAGCTTGACCACACACATCTTGCTTTAAAGGAGAACAATCCTTGTTGGAGGCTTCCACAAAGTTCTCTCTGCATGGATCAGGAACAACTTGGCAGCGAAGTGACTAGAAGAAAGAAGCCAAGTGTTGTCTATCCCTATCTAAAGTATCCCTTTCTAATTGTTCTCCTTGCCTCTGTGTGACAGTCATTGAAAAACTGCATTTGGGATCTCAATCCCCCTTTTGTCACCCTTTATTTTTCCTGCCCACCCTTAACAATTGAAAGTGGTTCTTCCATCATCCATCTAAGATTTTCTTTTCACTACATTTTTTCTAGCATCCTTCCCTAATAATGTCTCTGATTTCTGGGACTGTATTAATGTATATGAACAATATTAAATTATTTGCAAGCTCTCTTGAAATTGAATTGAAAAGTCTCTTAAACATCATTGAGTGTTACAGTGCACACATCAAAATGATAAATGTTGATAAACATGCTGTTATCCACAATAAAAGAGGCAAATTCTCAGAGAGCAGTGACTCTGAGCTCACTAGTGGGCAATGTATTCAATGCTTAGAGGAATAGAAAACTTATAAAAATCTAGGCATTCACAAAAAACTGAATGATCCATGCAGTCCCTTCTAGCTCTGCAGTTCTAAGATTATGATGGTGGTGGTTAAGGCAAGAAATTAAAAGAATATGGGAGCAAGATCAGGTCATCCTTTTTCTCATACTAAATTCTGCATTTGGAATTATAGAATCGTAGAATTGGAAGGGGCTGTTGGGTCCAATGCAGGAATCCAAATCAAAGTAGATCTAACAGATGGTTGTCTAATTTTCTTTTGAATACCTCCAGAGTGGGAACACTCACCACCTCCCAAGGCAATTGGTTCCATGTCATACTACAATTGGATGCTTTTCCTATTGTAAAATCAATATTCAAGCTAGCTGTACATATCCTGCACTCTTGGATGACTGAGAACAGATTCTGTCCTTGCTCTCTGTGACAATCTTTCAAGTATTTGAAAAGTGCTATCATATCTCCTCTCAGTCTTATTTTCTCAAGACTAAACATACCCAATTATTTCATTCTTTCATCACAGAGCTCGGTTTCCAAACCCCTTCTCATCCATGTTGCCCTCTTCTGAACTTGTTCCAGTTTTTCAGCAGCCTTCTAAAAGGGCAATGTCCAGAACTGGACACAATACTCAAGTTGGGTACTGTTAATTTGCTTCCTGAAAACCAAAAATCAGTGATTTTTAAAGCATGTGATCTTACCTGCAAACATTTAGGGCTTGATTCCTAATTTTGAGGCTAGAATCTTTGGTCTGCCCTCAAGCGTCATCATTGTTGAGAAATAAGTGTAAGAACAATGATACATTGTTGTTGCGTAGTGTTCCTTATTTTTTTAATGTATCATCTCTTTTTTTTAATGATAGTTGAAGTCCTTAAAAAGAAATGTGTCCCAGGCATCTTGAAGGACCTGGTGGTACCATGATGTCTTATGCACTTCTTGCCATGCCCTCTATTCCCTTTTGAGTCACCTCTGCGTTTGCACCAGCACTTCCAGATTTGGTATTTCATTGTAATTGGTCATTGTTTGAAAGGCAGCAGGTCCTATGGAAACTGCCCACCCTGCCTATGAGTAAAAGGCATGAGGAGTTCTATGGCAACCACATAACTCATTTGTTCTCCACATGGCCTTTGTCAAGTTACAAATCTGAAAATTGTTAATTGATGGGGGCGGGCGGGAGAGACATATTAGCAAAGAACAGGCAAAAACAAGTTCCCAGTGAAAATGGAGGGCAATGTCCGTGGCCTCTCATGTTGCAGACAACAAGCTTCTCGCTGGAAGTTTTATTTGTTCTTTCTGTTCTAATCTCTTTATATCTTTTCTGTTCTTCCCTGACCTTCCTAATGAATTCTAGGAGGCTATTTTTGAATCATGGTAATATCATAGGTTAACCCCTCCTTCCCTTCTCTTTCACTTTTTGAATGTAAATTCTCTTTTTGGACATTCTTACTTACTGCCCGGCATTGACTCCTTTTTCACAACAAAAACCAAACGCTCGTTGGTTATGCATAGTTAACATTTTGCTAATGGGAAGCCAAGATTCTCTCAGCAGCTCAACAACATTTTCTAAAGCACACTGGCGTTGTTGTAGCAACTGGTGGCTGATCTGTGAATAAAGCAGATGTCATTGTGGCCGGATAAAGGGGGAACAATCTATCACCCAGATACTGCCACTCCTCCTGCCCCAAACAAGTCATCAAAATGACAACGTTGGTGCCACAGTCATCAATTAGAGGCTGTGCATCACCTTTACTCTTCTTGTTATGAAATAAGCGAGTGCTATGCGGCTGACATGAAGAGTGCATCCGCCTGCTGCCCATGGCTTTCCCATGGAGGAGGCAAAGACCTTGCTCAGCCGCTGACTTTTTGCCAGCTTCCTTGAGGCTTTGATTCATTTTGTCCGTTCGTCTCAGTGGAGCTGGCCTAAATAAACACAATATATATTCTCAGGAGCTTTCCCATCTCGCATTAAATCTGAATCCAGTTCATTAAACATGCAATTAGACATGGGCAAGCATTGAAATAATCTGACCGGTACCCATACTTTGCACAAAGGGATTCAGAAGAGTTAGATAAACTGCTTTTCTAACTCCTCCCCCAGTCCCAAGACTCCGTTTCCTCAGAGGTCCTCTTGCTTTGGGGAAATCTCACCACTTGCCCTTTTAGGCATTGCTGGTCATCTGTATTTGCATACTACAGCAGATCATACCAAAATGCATTTATATTTCTGCAGAATGCTGCCTTCCCTGAGATGAATTCAAAAGCACTCTCCAAATGGATGCATTGGTGATCTGTAGCCACTTTCTGATAAGAAGCAGAAAATACTCAGATAAGAAAATAAGATGTAGGTAATTTTTCATGCCTTAGATTGTCATTGATCATGAAGGCTAGTTTTGAGAGGCTACTGCCAAACTACTGCATGCTATTTCTGGCTGGGCCCTTCATCAAGACAGTGACACAGTAAAAAAAAACCAAACAAAAAAAAACAAACAGCTGCTCTGGAGAAGAAGCTGATTTCTATATTTTTATTAATGGATTTCTTCTGATTTTCTTGCAAAGAATGATCTTCAGTGAAGCGGACTATTAAAATTAAGTCTGGTTAAGGATCCCAGTAATTCCTGCCCCACACTCCTTTGTAAGGAAGAGGAGCAAACCAGGCTTATTGTGCCAGTAATTTACCTTCCAGGAATGCCTATGTGGCTTCAAAAGTGAAAATAGAGGTTGCTAGTTTTTGAAAAGATGTGCTTCAAAATGTAAGCTGCAGCAACTTACATATTGCATTACTACTAAATGAGATGAGTAAATTGACTTTTAATATAAATAATATACAATTACTGTATCTGTGTGTATTATACTATATATTGTGTGGAATCTATATAAACAACATCTAGTATGCATATATTGATGTGCAGAATACTTGTATAACTGCAGTGTATAGTGTTGCAGAGAATCTGTACAGAATACATACACAATATACAAAGATTGCTATGTATGTAATCTGGAAAGCTTGGAAAATGCTGGTCACGTTGACTGGGAAATTTGGGAGCTGTAGTTTGAAAAGCTAATTTTCCCAATCTCTCCTTGACAGCTGTATTTCATTGTGCCCATTGCCAATGGAAGGCACACTGCTACAGAGACAGGAAAAAAAATTAGGAAAAGGTTTTTTTATCCTTATTATAATAGAAGTGCAAGATCAAGTGATAGCTTTATTAGGCCACTAAAAAAAATCACAGAAATAGATTTTTATGGAAAGTTCAGGAAAACGATATATGAGAGTCCCAAAAAATGTATAGCACATGATTGCGCCAGGTCTACTTCTGAAGCTGAGTTCAAATGTTGGCTGAAAACATCTTTTGGTGTGTGGGTGTGGTTTCAAACTCCACCCCAGGTAGCAATTGGCTAGGATTTTACTCTGAAGTCTTCAATGAAAGAACTTCCAAATAATCAAACGTTAGTGAGACAGGTTCCCCTTTCACCCTGCAATTATCTTCTTTCCCTAAACATGCTCCGTGGATACAGGGGAACACAGGAAGCTCACACTATATTGTACAAAAGCCTGTGTGTCTCAAAACCTTATGTATGTATCCTCAGAATTATGCCACATCACTTTTATCAATTCCCACTTATCCCCATAACTCACAATAAAAGAGAAGTGTTCCCAGGTTTGTAAGAAGAAACTTTTGTTGCCAGCAGTTTAGACATTAATGGCTGTGTGTTGCATTATGGGGCCGCACATTTACACTGTTATACAAGCTGTATACTCACTGCTTTACATTGTAGGCAAGTGTCATTTCTTCAGTATTGTCACATGAAAAGGTAGACTAAAATACAGTATTTATGAAATGTGTGTGGGGGGATGTATTCAGTTCTGTGATATACTGTAAACACCTGAGGGAAACTGAGAGTACAGTGGGGTCTTGACTTAAGAACGGCCCGAGTTAAGAACATTTTGACTTACAAACCACTCTCATAGGAAAATATTGACTTGACTTACATACTTAGATTTGAGTTACGAACTGAAAAAAACCCCACGTGGGAGGCAGGGAAAGTACAAAATTTGAACTTTCAGTTAACTGTTGGCCAGTGAAAAGGGTGCCTGTCTGCTTCCTCGCTCTTCCCAGCGTTTAGAGAGTGGATTGGGAGACAGTCTTCGGACTGCCTGGTACTGTACTGCCTGGACTGTATTTTCCCTGCCTTCCCTGAACTTTTCTTGACCTAAGAAAAAAAGAAACAAAATATCCCCCTCTAGTGGTTGAAGGCGGAATAGCTGCTTCCCATTAGTTTCTATGGACGGAAAAGAGCAGATACGGATCAAATGGTTCTCAATGCATTCCTATGGGAAATGCAGATTTGACCTGAGAACTTTTTGACTTGAGAACCGCCTTCCAATACGGATTAAGTTCTCAAGTCAAGACCCCACTGTAATGCCATCAGGTGGTTAGACAAGTCTGGACTCTCAGCAGTGTCACCCAAGACAGAATGGTCAAAACTGAGACGTTAACTAAGAGGCAACCATCCTCTTCAGGAATTTAAGATCACATCAGCAGAAAAGAATTGATGATTCCAACAATGATGGGGACTGAGAAATTCTAGAAAGGCAGCTGCTGGGCAGCAGCAGTAGTGGAAAGTGAAACTATCACAGGCAATGGCAGTGACACTCAAGCTAATTCTTGTTAGAACTTCACAGAAGGCAGTATTGGTCAATATTTATTGAATATTTTATACCTTAAAACCCCTATGATGAGGCAACCCTCCTTAAAAAAACCAAGAAATAGGCTGGAAATGAGACTCAAGAGGAAATAATATAATTTATTGTCATTGTAAGTATATACACAGTATACCATACAACGAAATTCACAGAAGAATTATTTAATTTTTATGTTGATAATGAAGAACTGGAGATTGCTTTTAAAAAATCTATAATTTGGGAGAGTTGCAACTGAAGTAGAGACTGCAGCCAAAATGTCAGAAGACTGAAACTTGGAAGGGCAGCTATGATGTAAATAGAAAAGATTCTCAGGAGTATGCAAGTTTCACTGAAGACCAAGGTGAAAATCATCAATACAATGTTATTCCCAATTACCACTACCTACAGATGTGAAGGGACGTGGTGGTGCTGTGGGCTAAACCGCAGAAGCCTCTGTGCTGCAAGGTCAGAAGACCAAGCAGTTGTAAGATCGAATCCATGTGACGGAGTGAGCTCCCGTCGCTTGTCCCAGCTCCCACCAACCTAGCGGTTCGAAAGCATGCAAATGCAAGTAGATAAATAGGGACCACCTCGGTGGGAAGGTAACAGCATTCCATGTCTACGTCGGACTGGCCATGTGACAACGGAAGATTGTCTTCAGACAAAACGCTGGCTCTATGGCTTGGAAACGGGGAAGAGCACCGCCTCCTAGAGTCGAACATGACTGGACAAAAACTGTCAAGGGGAACCTTTACCTTACAGGTGTGAAAGCTGTCCTATTAAAACAAGCTAAGGAGATATTGGTTTATTTAAAATTTGGTGTTAGAGGAAAGCTTTATGAATACCATGCACCACAAGAAAAATAAATACAGTAAGTGGATGGTATCTCAAATCAAGTAAAGTCTGAATTTTCACTAGAAATGAAAGTAACTAAAACTGAAGCTGTTGTGCTTTGGGCATATCATGAAAAAACACTCACTAGAAAGGAGAATAAAGCTGAAGGCAGCAGGAAAAGAGAAAAACCAAGTATGAGATGGATTGACTGCATAAAGGAAGCACAGCAGGCTGGTTAATCATAGGAGGCTTTGAAGGGGTAATGAATTAATAGAGTCACCATAAGCAGGAAGCAACTTGGCCAAAAAAGAAAGGAAAACAAAGACCATGTTTTTTCAAAGTGTGGTGTGTTTTTTTTTTGGGGGGGGGTTGCTCAGAATGACTGCTAATTATGCAAATTTCATCTATCATGTAAGCTTTCTAGCCATTTTGACTTAAGATTTGTTGAATGGAATGAAATATCTGTTTCTCAGATGAAATAAAGTGTGTCTTCATTTTCACAGTTGCATCCTTCTTTTCTCCTTTTAGTAATAAATGGCAGCAGTGTTGCCTAATGTTATTTTTTTAAAAAAAAAATTATTCTTTTGCTAAACATATACATTGATATATTTCTGTACCCTTCTTCCCTCCCACCCTTCCCTTCCCATGTGGCAAACTTATATGCAATTTCTTATGAAGCCTTCCTAGTGAAAATCATAGTCTTCTTCCAAGTATATTATAAAGACCAATAAGTTATATATGCACTGGGGACTCCCTTTTTATCTATTCCATTCATATAAACAATATTCCAGTCAATTGTGAAAAAAAAAATCAAATGTTTTACCCCATTAGTTTGGGGGTTAAATTTTGGTGGTTAATGTAGTTTGGTGGTTATCTTTTTCCTGCAACTTTGCCTGCCATGCTGTGATTGATACTCCTTGCATGTTTTTTCCACCATTTGGCTATAGTTTGTCTTGCTGTCACTAGAAGATCACCTATTAAGGGTTTATGTAAAATAGACTCATTCTACTCAAGGAAAAGGGTAAAAAGTGCAAATTATGGGGATTTTGATATCACCTGATTTGTAACTGTGCTTATTTCATTAAAGACCTCTTCCCAAAACTGGTCTACTTTTTTTCAATACTACCAGAGGTGTTGAAATGACCCTTTACACTTACAGCCCTTCCAACACAGAGATGACATTATAAGGTTGGTATGTGAAAATCAAAGTGGGGTCAGATACCACCTTTGGGGAATTTTCAATGCAGCCTTCCGAGCAATAACAGAGACCCTTTTAATTTTAGCTCATCCAGGTTGTATTTTGTCCCAAGCGTTCCTCTGGCCCTCGAGGTTTAAGGGACAGGATAAGAACATTCTGAGAAATAAACTGACGGCTAGCCATCAGCGCCATAGTTAAAAACAATGGCAAGCATTCTCCGGAAGGGTATTCCTGAATAGTTTGCCAACGGTATACTACAGTATTTAACTTTTCTTCACAACATTTCACGTTGGGCCACTTCCAGGAGTACACAGTGTACAGAAACCCCTGTTTTCTCAAAGCTGAAAGTTTCATCACCAGCTTGTAAACTTGCTGGTAGAAAAGAATCGTTTGTGGAATGATAAGGGTGAGAGAATTGGCAGGGCTCTCGGGCTCTGGCAAAACTGCAAGAAAACACAACATCTCCAGCCCACTCGCTTGTCATGAACAAAAAAACATGCCTTGGTTACACTGGGACTAATTTGCTGCAACCCATTCAGCTTTGTTTCTAGAAGGTTCTGCTTCCTCCTTCCCCCCCCCCCAACTCTGCTGCCCTGGACTTTGATATTACTGTACAGTATATTCATTTAAAGCAAGTGAATGCTATACTTAGGCACTGAAGAAAAACATTCCTCAGTAGCCAATTAGGAGATCTCTGTGTTGCAAAAATTGAGAAAGAGAAAGAGAGAGAGAATCCTTTAGGCTGACTCTGTGCCAAGAGGGTCATAATGCTTAATGAAGCCCAAGTACTGGGTTAAAAACTGCAAGCAACATGTTGGCATGTGCTGCATATAAATGCTGACTGGTAATGTTGTCCCTGGTGGAAGGAGTCCAGGGCAGAGCCCACTTTCCTTCTCGCTATTAAGATTGTGGGCAAACATTTTTCAGATTAGCTCTGCTCCTGAAAATAGTAGGATTATCATAGCTGGCTTTGTGTGTATGTTGTGTTGTGTCAGAACTGGAGTCCCGTCCACTACACCGCACTGGGAATCCTGGCTTTAAGACTAACTCCTTTGTGGGGGGTTTTAAGGTCCATATTCTGCAAAATCAAAATACTACATTAACGAAGTAACTGGCTCTTCAAAGTCGTAAAGCTAGATTATTTGTACTAGATCTAACTTCTACATCCTATACATATACAGTAGATGATTTTTATCAGATTTCAGGTGACTAATATTGAAAAGCATTGTTTATTAAAGAGAGGATTGAGATCCATGCTGTTTTAAGGGTAGGGCTTATTTCCCATTTCCTTATGTTGCTATTAGTAATTTTAATCTGTTGCTGTTATTATGGTGTTTTGTTGAGGTTTTCTTTTGTGATTTTGATTCTCATTTCATTAATTTGTAAACCACGTCTAAGGCGATGGTAACTTAAATGAAAGAAGGTGACATAAACATATAGGTCATAAACTGTTTAGATTCCAGTCCCCTATGTCTTAGATCAGGCCTGTCCAACCCGCGGCCCAAGGGCCGCATGTGGCCCAGGTCAGCTCGTAATGTGGCCCAGTGCAATTTTTTATTCTTAAAGAAATTCCAAAGTTTCAAGTTACACTGCCGGCGCTTGCGGACAGAATGTGGCCGGGGCACGTCACAACAGTAGAGGGGGAGAGAGGGAAGGAAGGAAGGAGTGGGAGGGGAGGGGACGGGGGGCTGCGTGACTGCATTGCGCCATCCCCGTCAATAGGTGGACCCCCTCCTGGCCCCATAAAGCCGCCGGAGTCAAAGCTGGCAGTCTCTGCTGTCTGAGATTGCAGCTGCTGGTAAGCGTGCTTGGAGCAGGGCTGCAGAGGATGGCTAGGGCTACCCTTCCATGCGGCCCAAACCAAATGTATGTGCGGCCCAAACCAAATTTTCATCTTCTAATGTGGCCCAGGGAAGGTGAAAGGTTGGACACCCCTGTCTTAGATCATAAGGGATATTTTCCTCTCACTCATCAGAGAATTAGTAAGACTTCCCCACCCCCAAGTATGTTGAAGTGTATGGTACCAATAATAATAATAATAATAATAATAATAATAATAATAATAATAATAATAATAATAATAATAATAATAATAATAATAATAATAATAATAATAATAATAATAATAATAATAATAATAATAATAGTGTGCCACCAAGTCAATTATGACATCTGGTGACCCTTTTTCATGGTTTTCCAGGTAGAGAATACTCAGAAGTGATTTGCCATTCCCTTCTTCTGGGATTATCCTGGGACTTTATATTTGTCCAAGGCCACACAAGCTGACCCTACTTGCAAGAGGCACAGTGGGGAATCAGACTCCCAATCTCTGGCTCTGCAGCCAGGTGCATAAACCACTGAGCTATCCAGCATCCACATGGTAAAATGAGTTCTGTCTATTGAATTGTTTTATGCTTGTGTTGCTTTTATGACGTGAATGGAGAGAGACCCCATACATTAGTCTACCTTCATGGAAAATCCACTCCAGCCACTGCTAGGAGTGGGTGGCTATAGCGCAGGCACTTGACACTCCAGGTAAAAAGGGCGGGGGGCTCATCCCCAGATTTGGGAAGGAGGGTGCTGTGGTCACAGAGCCACTTATGGACACCAGATATCTGTACCTATTTCAGATCCTATTTTTGACTTGGTCTGGATAGGGAAACTGCTTTGGTTGCCAGGACGGATGTCCTATGGAAGGGAAAGTGGGAGGAGCAGAAGTTTTTCAATACCTTCAATCTTGCCATCTTTCTGGGGCAGCTGGAGATGAGGATCAGGTTTTAGCAGCTTCAGTACTACCAGGGCAGTCATTTGGAGAGAATGTTGTGTCCAGACCCAGGACTGTGCCAGACAGCTTTCTCTCTTCTTTTTTCCTTTGCTGTTCAAAATCTGCATGAAGCCACTGAGTGAGACTATCTGGGGATCTGGAATAAAGTGCTGTCAGTGCACTGAAGAATCATAACTGAATTTGTTATTTCATTAGATTCATAAGAAGCTGTGAAAATGTTAAAGGTTAAAGTGTCTACGGTCATTGGTAGGCTAAGTGAAGACCAAACTGAAAGAGAAGTCTGGATAAGACTTGAAGGCTAATGTGGTTTTTGTCAGTGATAAGAAAATCTGCAAAATGGTTGCTGAGATTGGATTGGTATTTTAATTCCCTTGAAGCACTGTGGTTGTGATCCAGTACACTTATTAGATCCACCCCATAGCTCAGTGTTCAGCTGATCTCAGAGGCACCAAACTTTTTTTTTAATTAGCCTTTTCTGTGCATGATTTTCTAGTCATGCACACTTTGGTAAGATCCTGTTTCAGTGACTATAGTGTTTTGTATAAGCCTTAAAAAGGGGGTTGTGCTTAGGTGCCCAAGCATGTAGAACACTAGGTCTTATATGGATCACTGGCTTCCAGTCCAGTTCTAATTTAAGGTCCAGTCTTGATATTTTAACCTAAACTGTCTTGGAAATGCTAAGAGCCACACACCCAGCATTTTAAGACAAATATAAACTCCCTTTGGATCTTTAAGAGGTTTCTAATAATGGAACTTTTTAAAGAAGCATTTGGGGAGGCCCTCCTCAGTTAATGGGAGAGGGAAGGAAAGAAGGAAAGTAAGAATAATCATTAGAGTACCTCATTGCCAATGTATCACTGCTTGTTCTGCTGTTTAGTAGTTGTACTTATAGCATTAGTTTCTATAGCATTAGTTGGTTGGTTTTATAATATATTTGTCTAGTTATACTGAGCAGTTTGTAAACCACTCAGAGTAGCTGGTTTGCTAGATGGGTAGCATAAAATTCAAATAAATAAATAAATAAATCCCTCTTCCAGACTCTTCTCAGAAGGCTTCTCTATGTGCATAAGAAGCTAAACTTCCCCTTTCTCTCTTTTTGCCCTTTGGTCCCCTTCATCTTCTTCTCATTTCTGTCCTTGCTCCACTCTGTGACCCACACATCATTGTCAACAGCCAACGTTGTAGGCATTATTCTGGTAGGGGAGGGAGGTCAGAAAGGAAAAGAGAAGAAATTGAAGGAAAATAATGAAGGAGAGGGAGGGGGAGGAGGTAATGAAGGAGAAAATTTGTGATCCCAGTGCTCACCATCAGTGATGCAGTGGCAGCTACTGTGAGAGCACTGATCTGGTGAGTGAATGCACTTGGAAGAGGATCAGGTAAATTTATCTCCAGCCTGAATTAAATCAGAAGCCAGAAAATAATTCAGAGAATAATGCCTCAGTGTCTAAGGGTGCACATTCTCAGTCACCAAAGCTCAGATTATGAGCCAAAGAGTTTACAAAGCTTGCCAACCTTTCTATTGAAGCAAATTATTTGTAGCTTGTGGCATGTTGTTATCTAGATTGTGTGGAAAGATCTATTAGGTGCTGGCTAGTGTTATGCCAAAAAAAAAATCTTCCATAAGAAATTCCATCATTTCAATTTAATTTAAAAGAAATTCCTATCAAGAAGGATTTGCAAGAAAGAAGAATTTCTGAGAGATTCTTATGAGTAGAATCTCAGGATTCGTTTGCTTGCTTCATGGCACATGATGTATGTGGATGTAACTGCTCTATCTTTCAATACACAAACATCTCAGAGGTGACTGGCAGCCAGCTCCTTCCACGTCTATAAAAGCCCAGGAAAAGTATTGGAAGTCCAAAAAAAAAAAAAAAAACAGAGAGAGACAAACAAACATAACAAACTTAGCACACTTGGCCTTTCTGACTGGTTATGGTGAGTTTAAAAAAATGCACACATCAAAATGAATCCTAAAGGTTCCTGAAGCAGGGGAAAAAACAACAGGGAAAATATGACACAATGTGGGTTTCACATTTTTCCTGGAGCTGGACACATCACTTTGCAGGAAAGCTGTTGTATTTTAAGCATGATCTGCTGTAGAAAGAGCATGTTCTCTATAATGATTCCTCCAAAATCTGGAGGCACTGGAGAAGACGTTGAATCCCTCAGAGTGATAGATCATGCTGAGCCAAAATGTTCTACAGAAGATGTTCTAAGATGTCTCGGTCATGCTTCTTTTTCATACACTCATGGGAACAGAAGGTGGTTTGCCAAAAACCACCACCCTCAAAATGTTTTCACTATTCTTTTTCTTCCCCACCATCCCCATGACAATGCCCTTGAATGACAGAGTATATCATGGAGGAAGGAAAATGGTGGCCAGGCTGCCCACAGTGTTGCCTCTGTTGCTACTTGCAACAGCTGTTGAAACAAACAAAAATCCGTTGAGGAATCCTAGGAAAATTATGGTGCAGTTCTATGGTGAATCCCACCTTCAACAAGACTGTTGAAGAATTTCTTCTTCCCTTTGGATAAAAGCAACTCAATGTAAAACTTTTTTAATCCCTTTTAATCATATAATCTAGTAATTCTCTAACATGATAGACCTAGCTACTGCTATATGAACAGCAGTGGCTGAAATGCAAGGAGGTATTTTTCCAATGCCTGCCCTACTAGTATGTAGCAGATGTTGGGGATCATGAAAAGGCAGAAAATTATTAGTTATTTAGTTTATGATTATTGCATTTTCACTGCCAGGAAAGGAGAGAGGCACCAGCGGGATTTTCTATCTTGGGTGCCAACAACTGTATATATTATATTTATTTATTATATTTATTCGATTTTTACCCCACCCCTCTAGACAACGTCTACTCGGGGCAGCTTACATCAGTTGAACACTGTACTAGTGTTGAATGTACCTTGATTGGAAGCAGCCACCATTCACAGCTTTGAGACAGCTAAATGTCTCGTGCTGACCCAGTGCTTCAGCAGCAAAATTGAGAGAATCTCAGATCAAAGGTCATATTATGTTCCATTATTCCTATTGATTATATGAAAAATTATACTTAAAGTTCATTTTCTCTTAAAAGCAAAGTGTGCTGCTTATATACCACCTCATAGTGCTTAAAGTACTATGTGGGCAGTTTACAGTTTAATTATGCAGGTTACACACTGGCTACCCCCCCCCCCTTGAGCAAGGTACTCAATTTGCCAACCTCAGAAGGATGGAAAGCTGAGTGAACCTCAAGTCAGTTACCTGGTATTGAACCCAGGTCATACATTTTGGCTGCAGTACTGTGCTTTAAGCACTGCACCACAAGGCTCAATAAAATTTGATTTCACCTCAAAATAACTTTAATGTACCTACAAATAGTTGCTTTGAAGTAATGAAGCTAACTCAATTACAGTGGTGCCTCGCTCAACGATTGCCTCGTTTAGCGATGAATTCTCATAATGATGTGTTTTTTTAGAAAATAATATGCACCGTATAACGATGTTTCCTATGGGCGATTTTCGCTTAGCGAAGTTTGGGACCATGCTTCGCATAACGAATGCGATTTTAGGTCCCCTGCTTCACTTAACGATGTTTTTTTTTTCAATTAAAAAAGTGTCTTAGAAGGGTCAAAAATGGTTCTAAATGCTTGGATTCGTTAGAGGACCCCCTAAGTCATGTGCAAACCTGATTTGGCTTTGATCTGACTTTTCGTTAATTTATGGTTAATTTTTTTTTTTTCGGCCCATAGGAACCAATGGACCTGTCAAAATCTGACAGCTCCATGCTTTCCTATGGGGGAGAAAATAATTCGCCATAAATTAACGAAAGTTCAGATCAAAGCCAAATCAGGTTTGCTCACGACTTAGGGGGTCCTCTAACGAATCCAAGCATTTAGAACAGTTGCTGAGTCTTCATTAATTTTTTGTGAATTTTTTCTTCCCCCATAGGAAATAATGGAGCTGTCAGATTTTGACAGCTGTCAAAAGTTGGGGGGAAAAAATTCACCCTAAATTAACGAAAAGTCAGATCTAAGCCAAATTACATTTGCACCCGTTTTAGAAGGTGCAGAAGCTATTCCAAGCATTTAAAACCATTTTTGCCCCTTGTATGACACATTTAAAATTGCAAAAATTGACTTCGCAAAGCCATTGAAATGTATTGAGTCAGCTTCAATACATTCCAATGGAGGAAACATTGTTTTGCTTAGCGATGTTTCCTATGGGTTTTTTCGCTTAACGACGGCAATCCGTTCCAATTGGAACGGATTAACCGGTTTCCAATGCATTCCTATGGGAAATGGTGTTTCGCATAGCGATGGTTTCACATAGCGATGTTTTTTTTGGAATGAATTAACATCGCTATGCGAGGCACCACTGTAGCTTTATAACTAACACAACAGTGGCAAGGTATTTACCAAAATACTTTTGAAAATTGAGCAACTTTTTATAGTTATTTTCAAAAATTGCTTTGAATGGGTATTTTAAGACCTATTTATGCTATTATCTGTCTTAAAAGGCAAAGGAATTACTGTTTTGTTCTATATTTTTAAAGTCATAAAATATAGGAATAAATGTACATAGAGAGCATTCCTCTGCATTTTTCTTACTTCTATTAAGTAAGACATGGTACTGAGTGTGATATAGTGGATGGAGTGACTGACTAGGTTCTAATCCTTATTTAGCCATGGTAAATTCACTGGGATGGGATGGAATTGGTAAAACCACAGTATTGATCCTGAGAAAGCAACTTATGTATTTCCATCGGATTCCACCTAGAATTCCAGAGAAAATAAAAAGACTGAAGACGCCAAATTAAAAAAAAAAAAATTTAACCAACACCAAGTGCCTCAGCAGACAGGCAACATTTCGCATTTCACACACATTAAACCTACAATTGGCTCAGCACTGCCAAACCTGACAACTTCTGACAGCTCCTTCATTCAGGTGGATTCAGGATGGAGAAAACCTAGACTTGCCTTGCATACATTAATGCCAACTGATTAGCAGCACTAACAACTCCCATCTGAGCTGGGAACTGCAATTGAATGGGTATCAGGGCAGTGAGATAAGATTCATTCCACAGAGAGCACATTGATATCTATATTGGTGCAAACCAATCTGTATGTCTTTCTAGCCACTTGTATCATCTGTTTGTATATTGCCGTTCCCTTCTTTCATCTTATTAATACTTTTTTTTTTATTTGACAACATCAGGATCGCTACTGGGACACTTGCTGAGCACTTCATTTGACCAGCAATTAAAAGCAAAGCATGCTGCTTATATATCACCCCATAATGCTTCAAGCACTCTCTGGGCAGTTTAAAAGTTAATTATGCAGGCTACACATTGCCCCCCCCCAGCAAGCTGAGTACTTATTTTACCGACCTCGGAAGGATAGAAGGCTGAGTCAACCTTGAGCCGGCTACCTGGGATTTGAACCCCAGGTCGTGAGCACAGTTTTAGCTGCAGTACAGCGGTTTAACCACTACGCCCCCTCCCTTATGGTACCATAATGTTTATTGCAATTCTATTTATGCCTATACTGAAGTAAGCCATTTCAATTTAGGAGGACTGTGAGGGGGGTTACTCCGGGCTACCCAGGCGGGCTGCCTGCTCTCATCTCACAGTCCTTTCAGAGCCCAGGAAAGCTGTCAGCTCTTGGGTACCTAGAAGGCACCGGGAAGGATGGGTATCTGCTAAAGAGCCTCATGTTGGGAGGCACCTGCGGAAGATGAAGGAAAGGGGGGGGAATAAAGAGGAGAGACAGAAAGAGTCAGGGGCTTCAGGAGAGACAGAGTCAGGTGCAGAGACCTCAGCAGAGGAGGATACTTGGGGAAGCTTGGGACATCCCATTTTAATGAGGTGGAATCCAGCTGGGAAGAGGATCCTTGGCAGTAGACCCCAGAAGCAACCCTGGTTGGGAGAGGAAGCCACAGAAAAGGGGCCACAGAAGAGCGGCCTTGTTCAGTCTGCTCCAGAGAAATCTCTGCCACCTACAAATCCTTGGTGTCCACATGAACCAACTGGAGCAGCGCCACCTACACCAGTGGAGTTGCAATGCTACCAATGCAAACACCAGAACGAGAGGCAGGGGAGGCTCTGGGAGGAACAAAGGAGCATGTCCAGGTATCTGTCACCTGACTGTGCTGTCCATCCCTGAAAGGACTATCATTGGGTCTGGACTCACAATCCCCTCCGGTTTCCCCATGCTATGTTTGCTGGGGCTCACAGTGAACTTAACTGGGGCCCTCCAGTAAGGAGGGTGTTAGTGCAGGGAACTCAACCCTTAGGAACCCCACCAAGAGGGCTGGAGTCTCAGATACTACACCCAAACCAAAGTTCACCCCAATAAAGAGTGCTACTGGTTCCACTATCAACCTGGGGCCAATGGAGATATTGCCGGGGGACCCCACAGCTGCCAGTGTTGCAAATGGCATGGCTGGTAGCACTCACAGGGACTTCTTCCTTGGACTGTAGCCTTCAGTTCTGTCTGTTTGGTGCTCAATGAAGAAAGCCTAAGCTGCTGGTGGGATACCTCCAGACATTACTATATGGCAACTTCAATCAATCATAACCATGACCACTCCCCAAATCACTAGTGACATCTGCAATTATAGGTGCTGGTTATAAGGAACACATAACTCCCTTACTACAACAGTTTCGTTGGTGGTCGGTCTGTTTCCAGGCCCAATTCAAAGTGTTGGTTGTGATCTATAAAGCCCTATACAGCTTCGGTCCAGGCCGTTCGAAGGATCGCATCACCCAATACGAGCTTCTCGGTTCTTAAGATCTTCTCTGGGTTCCACCATCTTCCCAAGCTCACTTGGTGAGGATACAAGAGCAGGCCTTCTCAGTGGCTGCCCCCAGGCTTTAGAATGGGCTGCCCTGAGAAGCCAGGTTGGTCCCCTCCCTCTTATCCTTCTGTTGTCAGGCAAAGACCTTCCTCTTCTCAGGAATGCTGGTTTTTAACATATACGTTTCAAATTTGGAAAAAAAATGTTTTTAAATGTCATTTGTTTTAATCTTACTATATAACGGGTTTTTATTGTAATATTTATACAGTGCTTTTTTAAAAAAAGTATTTTATCTGTTGGGAATCGCTTTGGTCTAGAGAGAAAAAGAATTGGTTTGAGCAGGAGATGTCAATCATGGTATTTTTCCTCCTTATTCTTTAATCTTATATAGACAGATTTAAGGTGGTCTATTAGCGGATTGATTGACTGATTGATTGAAAGAATCACTCCAAGGTGGGAATTCCCTTTGACCTCTTAGTTTATGGCATGTATTGAATGTTTATGGCTTAGGAAAAGGGACCATCAGAAACACATCAGAGCATCAAACAATAAAGTTCACCCTTCTTGCACTGGACAGTTTGTTCCCCCCTCCTTTTTTCCCCCTGCTTTGGTGCTGCAGTTTCCTCTTGTTATTTCTATAAATTTATGCACTAGATCAGTCGTTATAGGAAAAGTAGTAGGCTGGGTATTGCTTCCTTATTATAAAACAGTGTTCATGACTTGAAATACAACTTGTAGGAAAGTGAGATGGCCTTATACAAGAAGAGATGGTCAGAAGCAGGTCAAATGCGGGCAAAATATATGATCCAGATTTTAAAACAATTGTACAAGTTGAAACATATCCTGAAAACATAATTGTTCTGCAAGATGTATGCACTAACACACTGAGTTTCCTCTAGTTCACTACAAACTGTTTCAAAAGGGCGTTTCTTGTACATCCACATCTTTATTATTGCAAATAAAATTATCTGAAAAACCAGACCATTAGAAGTTAGTGTGCTAATTATACCCTGTGTATCAGCAATATATATAGAAAGCAGCAGAAACAACAAGGAGTCTGGTGGAACCTTGAAGACTTACAGGTTTTATTTGGCATAAGCTTTCATAGACTGTAGTCCATTTCTTCGGAGGCACAGAGGATAACCTCAGTAAATATGAATGTCTGCTCATTGAGGCTTTGTACTCTATGAACTGGAAAAAGTAGCCCACAGCCCCAGAAAAAGCATATGCCATATATGTATTCCATAAACAACAGCAAGGTTCTGAATGGGACATATCCATTTTGTGAAGTCCATTGTGTGCTGCACGCAATCATCCACACACAGCTAATCAAATGCTTCTACCATTGAAATCACCAATTGCCCACCTCACAATAGATGTTGATCGAAATAACCATTCATGGAAGACATCTAATTCTCGAGTCATTCTTCTTCTTTTAAATGGAGCATCTGCTTTTATTAACACAACAAATTTAGATTTGATGCTTATATATTCTTCAAATTATAATTTGTGGGTGAGCCCTCTATCAATTCATATCCTATTTCTCAATCTGAAAGTACTTTTTCCCAATGCTTTGATATCTGCAGCTTGAAAACAGGAGAGACTGTAGTAAATAAATAGTAAGCATGCAAAGAGTGACCCATGTTCATGCTGGAAAAGTTGAATGTCTGCTACAGCCTATATGCCTTATCTTCTCATGCTGAGGATAAGCATATTCCAAAAGGAGCAGGTCCTCTGTCTATTAAAAGGGTAACCTCCCTATGACTCACCTTTATATTCATTCATTATTTGCTCCCATTAGCTTAGATAAATTTCTCTGCCACTACAGAATGTCACTGGAGTGACTTCATTTTTCTCGGTATTACTAAATAGTAAGAAGCCCCATCCTTTTGGGCTTTATTTCTTTCCCTTATTGCTCAACAATCCTCTATCAATTCAGTTTCTGACTCTAAATGCATGTGCTCATATAGTAGGGAAGTCAGGATAGGGAGATGACAAATTTATTATATGGTGGTGGGGTTGCCACAAATACATTAAAGCACCTGAGTCCTGTCCTGATCAATATGGAACATTGTTTGTTGGGGTGGGGAGCGGGGAGAGCATAGTTATGGTTTACATGTCAGGTTAAAAAAAAAACACCGGGGAAACCTTCCTGTTAAAGCTGTGTTTCCCATATTCCTTCTTCCCATTTAAATTTTTATTTCCAATGCATAGTTTTGATAGCAGAGCTTATCCACACATGACCTTCCTATAATTTGTTTCTTGTCACCTGTGTTTATTTCCAGTCCAGCATAAATTTCATTAGTAGTCCACAGAGTTACTGAAGAGGACAAATTACTAAAGAGTACAACTATATTCGTTGTGTGGGTGTGTGATTACAAGGCAGAATGATCTAGTATGTAGTCTGCCATCACTTCTGTCCTAGACAGATTTACAGAGAGGTAATTTCCTCTTTTTATAATACAATTTACTTTGGCTGCTGCTATACCGTCACTGTTATATTTGTGAAAAATGTGTTACAGTGTGTGTGTGTCATGCATGTGTGCATGTGTACATACATGCACATGAACATGCACCCCTGTACAGTCCTACTCGGCCACCTCATCATGGCATGGAGGTGACCCCGACTTGTCAAAAGCTGAGCTAGTAGAATACAATCTCTGGCAGGTTCCACCAAGATGCAGATTCTCTATCAGTCAATGGTAAGTATGGAGCAGCTCAGCAACAGAAAGAGGGCTGATGAACGATTAGCTGGCCATGGCAATGAAACATGGAAGAGTTGCAGTTGGTGGAGGGACCGTGTGCATCAATGATATTGCTAATGTTATTATCATTTCTCTCCTGTTCTCTATAATCATAGTGCTTTCCTGAAGCATCGAGAGACATCATAACAAATCACACCCACATCACCTGTATTCCTAATTCATCCATTCAAAATACATATGCTAGGATCTAAAGTGCAGCATGTAGAATGTTACTGCTTCTGTCCCGGGGGAAAAAAATACTTTGGAAAGCTATAGGACTCTTCAGGAGACCATTTGTTGTGGCCTGAGAGGTTGCAGTCAGAAAAGGAAAGCAGCAGTATCTCTGTGTGGGCACACGGGTGCCTCTGGCATGGGAATCTTTCTGCCCATACTGTATAATGAGGGGAGATCAAATACAAGATCAGAAAAAGTAGGTCTTGCTTCCTTGTCTATGAATGTTTAAGACCACACAAAAATTATAAGTGAGCATGGAAGGAAATATGCTTTCTTGCATAAGAATCTTGTGCATGCAGGGGATGAGGTTGAAATGTGGGGGCAAGTCACAGCCGTTGGGCAGCTGAGTGCTACGCTCGCACCAGTCATCAATGCTGCCCATGTTATCCAGGTGCCCTGGGTGGTCACAATGGCATGGAAGTTGGTACCTGGCTGTAATACAAGCAGAAATGCTAATAAATTGTTTTTAAAAAAACAAAACAGAACTCAGCCGGGGATCAAATCCTGTATGATCCTGGCGGAATGATTACAGCGATTCCAGAAAAGCAAGCTATTTAACTGAGCATAATTCCAGGATAAAATCATCAGGATGAGAAAGGAAATGCCAAAGTGCATGAACTGAGTGGCACAAAAGGAGCAAAGGAAAAAATGGATTAGGGAAAGCTCACGTAAAGATGACTTGATCTTTTTAGCAAAGAACGTCTGGGGAGGAAAAGAGGAAGAAGGCAGACGTCAAAAACCCGTTGGACAAAAAACATAAGCTTCATGCCTTATCTAAGAGAATCAGAGTATGTGGGTCATGCCAGTTTTTATAGTCATAATCTACAGTCTTGCACTGATAAAATCAAATGTGACAGTAGCACAATATAAAGGTTTAACTGACAGCATACACAGCACATTTGCTAGTCATAATGCCACCGTTTAATGACTGATGCATCTGGGAGGCCAAATCAGATTCCCCTTTTTTCCCCTGAATGGGATAAAGGAGCATCCAGTTAATTCCAACCATGAATTCAAGCCATGTGACACACTGAGGCTGCAGACCTTGTTCACATTTTGCATATTCTGCAAAATGAACTGCAGGGAAAGGGCCACTTTGCACACAGCATCCGGAGAGAGAAAATTGATTCTGCGTTTTATACACCCACCGGTAGCAACTAAATGCACCCAGCAGTGCTATGTTTGTGTCGACAAAGCAGTTGGCTTTTCTCTGTTAAATAGCCTCACAACTACAAGTGGTAAATGCCTGTTTCAAGAAAAAAAAGTACAGGTTATAGAATTTATACAAGCAGATATAGCATAAATAAAATAATTCATATAAAAATAGTCTCTTACAAAATATACTCTTTTATCCTATGGTTCCTTTCCCAAAGATGGAAACTTGTCTGGTGTTTTGCATGGATATGTGAGATTTGATTTCCAACTGAATTTTTGTAATGCTCCCTTTAAAAAAAAATTGAAAACTTTATGTACTGGCAACTATTTGGAGATGAATATTAGTCTGAGATTCCAGACAACTAGCAGCAAACAGCAAAAAAATAAAAAAAAAGTTTAAAAAATAAAAATAGAAAGATGCCTGCTTTTGTCCTTAGTGTCCTTATGATGGCAGAAAATTAACCTATAATTGCAACTAATAGAAATATCTGAGTAAACAATAATATATACACCTCAAGGTTTACCCCCACCTACACTTTTCGTATCTACAAAATTATTCCACAGGGGAAAAGAAAAAGCAGGCTATCGCTCTTAGTTGCAGAATGGTTCCAAAAGTGTTGGTAACGTTCTTTTTAATTAAATAAATTAATATTAGTTTTATCTGGATAAATTGTTAAATATTGCTATTATTACTATGCCCAGATCCCTGTGCTCAAATCTGCAGCACAACAAAAAAAAGGCAGAAAAACCAGTGTTTACATAGAAACATCAACATTTCTACTCGCAGTAGCACATGATCTGAAAAAAGAATGGAAAGACAAGAAAAGGCCAGCAGAAGCTTTTCCCAAGTGTAGAAATCCCCTCAATCTGCATAATCCACACTTTTTTTTTAGTTGAAAGTCACACTGGCGCATTGTCACCCCATTCTGTGCAAAGACCATTTTAAAGTATTGTTTGTTTCCCCCAGCCCTCTCTTTTTCGTATTGGCGGGGGGGGGGGTGAGCTTATTTCATTCAGTCTCTCCCATCCAGTTGCAAAACGCTTATCACCAAAATCTTGACATGTACTCCCTCCCCTTAATGCAGTCAATCAATTAAGTTTTGAAGGTCCAAATTATTTCAGAACTTTTCCTCCTTTTTCCTCTTTTTTTTTTTTTTTGGTAAGTGAGATGAGTTGTTCCTGTTTCCTCTTTCTTTCTTTCTTTTTTTTTCCTTTTTTAAAAGAATCCTCTTGTTTTGTCTTTTGAACTATTCCTCTAAGCCTTTGATCAGTATCGACATAACAGCTGAGTCTTTAAGAGAGGGAGATGAGAATCCATTCGGTGGCTTTTCCTGTGGGAAACAGTGTGGGTCTTTGCTACAATCTTGTGTAGGTACACTGAGCTTATGTGCAAAAAAAAGGCTTTATTCCAGGGCCTTAGGGTTTCCCCCTCCCAAGCCACATTTTCATTTACAGGTATACACTTCTGTTCGTTCACTGCATGTATTACATTTAACATAACAGCACCAATGAAATTTACAGTTGCACTGCCACACTCTTGAATATTGGTGGGTGTTGTAACCTCGCCCACAACACATTAGGTCACAGCCATTGGTCTGCTGTGCTGTTTTGTTGCACATTCTGCCCTGTGTTCCCACACTGCCGGTCACAGGATCCTCTTCACAGTAGTTAGGTGATTTCTCTATGTACACTAAATCGGTATCCATGGGTTTACGGTAGGAGAGTGGTTTCTTTATCTTCAGAAACGTTGGACGCTTATTACGACTTGCTCTCACTGGTTCTACCTGAACTGCTTCATTGTATTTGTCCTTCAGGATATAGCCCAGCTCCCTGAATTTTGGAAGAGTTGTCCAGCAGGTTTTAGTAGTACATGATCCTGAGACACCGTGGCATTTGCATTCCAACTTCATGTTCTCTTCAAGGATCTAGATGGGAACAAAAAGAAGATGTTACATGTCAAGCAAGAGGAATGAGATAACAGAAAGGGTGATTGACCTTTTTAAGATTCTGGAACCCAATATCACTGTACTAAAATATGTGTTCCAATTATCTATATGGCTACAGTCGGATATAATCAAGAACACACCGTTTTTTAAACAACAGCAGTAGAGGCTAGGTCGAAGAAACACACATTGGTGCTTATGGAAGCCTTACACCCTGAAAAGCATCACTAGTCTTCCTGTTAATGAAAGAAGTGCATCTCATGTATACTTTATGGGAAAATGGGTAAATCTTAACAGCTACTGTCACATATTGTACCTGTGTAAATACTGTACTGCATTATCATATAGGCAGGGAATGTTTCCAGCAATATTGCTGAATTCCATCTGTTAGCATCCGTCACCACTGGCTGTGGTGGCTTGGAGGGGTGCTGTCCAAGAACACCTGGAAAGCCACCTGTTCCTGATGGCTTATAGGAATAGGAATAATACAGAAGAGTGGCAGCCAAGATATTTATTGGTGGTTTTAAGGATAGCATAGTGTTTTGTTTGTTTGTTTTTTGTTTGTTTGTGTTTTTGCATTTGCAGCAGGGCGGGGGAGAGTGATTTTGGTCATATATAGTTCCAGTGTCTCAGGATCATGTACTACTAAAACCTGCTGGACAACTCTTCCAAAATAATTCCAATATAGAAATAAAGAAAATGGTACTAGAAAATGTATTTGTTGATTTAACAGAATTTCAACAAAACTGCTCTATTGTTCTCTTACTTTTTTACCCCAGTCTTAAAACTTTTTGTCTTTAAATTTCACATCTCTCTCAGAAACAACTGTCCAACTCATCATTTACGATCCTTGTCCAGCCATCCCTTGCTATTACATGGACAATGATATGGAAAAACAACAACAACAACCCCCAATACTAGAGCCATAATTAGCCATCCTGATGTCTGAAGCTTTAGCACTGCCAAACACATTCATTTTGACATGTTTCCACGGACAAGAGTAGAGTTCAGTTTTGTTTCTCTGGCAGATGCTACTGTAACCAACACAAAAATCACAGCACATACCGGAAATATTTGGGAATAGCGATACTGCCGGGCTCCAACACTATCATGAGCCTTTGAAAAGGAGGCAAATGGAAACTGGGCCAAGAAGTCTGCTATGGTTCAACCATCTGCACATGTGGTAGAGAGAAAAGAGGACTACACAACAGGGAGGCAAAGAAAAGTTGTGGACCACATGACTTAGACTCCATGTGCTTGCAAACTTCCAGGGGTGGTGCAATAGAAGGTGCAGATCTGAATAAGCATGCTTTTATATTGCCAGTTAATCCTTTTCTGCGATATTCTAAAGGGTGTATATAGTCAGAAGCCCTACACACATGCATACTGTGATGTACTCAGGACTTTGGATTGAAGAATCACCTTTTTTGCTAATCTGTGGTGCAAACCATTGCAACCAGAATGTAATCTTGTAGGTGTTCTCCTGCTCAAGCGTTGCTACATCCTCTACAGATCTACCCAAATCAAAAAGAAAACCTCAGCAACAATCTGATATGTACTCATGTAAAAATCTCTAGCTAACCTGGGATAAATTGCCCTGAAGTGTAAATCCTGACCTTACACAGTGGTTTTGTAACTCCAGCTAACCCTGTAGCTTTGTTCAGAGCAGGCTACCCTTTTAAAGCGCCCAAGTTCCTGTTCAGCCCCTGGACAGACAGTGACCACAGAGGGAATAAACAGCGCCATTAGAAAGAGCTGACTCAGCTCCAGCAGTGGATCAACAGCTGAAAGGACTTGTGGCATGTGTTGAGCTTGCTGTTCTTCTCTGTGGTGTATCTTGGATGCCAGCTGGAACCAGCATTGGGACTTTTCTTGTTTCAATCATCAGGGCTGGGCACCAGCTCTTGTGCCTGGTTTGCTGTTCATGTTAAAGTCTGAGTCAATCAATTTGACTTTCATGGGGAGAGGTTGCCACTTGGTTGCAAAGCACGTATTCTGTATCTATCCTTCTCCAGCAAAAGGATATCTCGGCTACACGGGACTGGAGGGGAGGGTGTCTTTCCAGAGACTCTTGAGAGGTACCACTAAATCAAGGCAACAGACTATTTTTGTGTCCAAGCAGAAGAGAGTGCCAGTGCCTAGTTATGCCTGACAGATGGGCAGAGTCTGTGAAAGTTACTCTTTTTGGACTCTAGACTCCAGAATCTGTTCGCTAGCATGACCACTGGTCATGTGGGCATCCGGACTGCGGTAACTGTAGCCCCCCAAATAAATTTTTCCAGCTCTGATTGTGTGCATTGCTAGAGACCGTTCAAATGGCTTTAGAAAGAAAGTGCTTCCCATTCTGGCAGACCTTCTCCTTTTCTTTTCATCAGTCCCCTTAGCTTAGAATTGTAGAGAAAATATTCCTCTCTGATTTTTTTCCCCCTGCACCTTGGTGATAGGATGAAGTTTACAGGTGAAGAACAAAACATACATGGCTGGCTTCCAGGTAAGTTTTATTCACAATGAACACTGAGAAAATGCATTACTCAAGAAGAGCATTCCAAAGACAACCTATATTCCTCTTTCTTGCTAAAGTTATTCTTATTCTTCTTGTTACACTTTCCTATTGTCTGCTCTAGCGCTGTAGCACAGGATAGTTTGATACTGACTAGTTAATATTAGGAGCACAACTCTATGCAGACCCACTCAGAAATGAGGAGGGCTCAAAGGAAAGACCTGCAGTTTAGACCTGCAACCAGTGGGATTCTCATGAGTGAGCTGGAATGTCAGGCTGCTTTTTGACCCAGATTCAAGCCAGCATTCTGCTCATGCCTCTATTATGATTCCAGCACAGCCTGAATTTCTTGACTTGTTTGCCATAGGTAAAAACCCTGCAGTTTAAAAAATTCCAACATGTAATAACAACAGTGAAATACGGAGTCTTCAAATGCCATGTCTCATACCCTCCCCTCACATGTACACATGTACACAATCCCATGAGCAAAAACCAAGCAAGTGGCTATCCTAAATGCTGACAAAGTCTTTTCAAACCATGAAGGCTTCTTTTTCCCTGAAAAGAACCAATGGAAACCTACTTCTTCATCTCTCTGCATCTTTCCTCTTCCACACTGAACTACCTAACATTAAAACTGGTTCAGGATGAAGATGAGATGGGCCCAAATCAGGAAAAATGGTGATGGTTTTTGATTCATGATTCATCAAGATTGTTGTTGTTGACAAATTATGAATTTTTTTCTGATGAATCAACAAACTGATTTGTCAATTTGTTTTTGACTTTAAAACCCTGTAACATTCCCCACAAGCACCTATAGACACCAAAATAAAACAGAAGCTGACCCCTGACCGTCCTCTACAAGCCCTGCCACCCAGGTGAAGTTTGGGTTTTGGACCTCCAAGTTAAACACCCACAAAGTGGGTCCTCCCCCCCCAGGAAAGTGCCATTTAGCAGCTGGCTTGGAGAAAACTGAATTGATAAATTAGCGATCTTTGAATAAATCTGGTGATTCATTTTTTTAAATTCATGCCCATCTCTCATTGTTACTGTACAACTTGTTCAGGGGCACCAGTTTGGGGAAGTCTGGTAAAGATACAACACACAGGAAGTACAGAAAGGGATTTAGAACAGACAAAGAAGGAAAACATGGCTCACTTTTTAAATATGGTACTGTTTGTTACTCATTATGGTCAAATAAACTATAGTGGTTATAATCAAATACCACATTTGTTTGCAAACAATAATTTCATAGTCCATTATAGTTCTGTGTGCCCTTGCTGGATGAAGACCGTGCTCACTGAGATATAGCTAAGATCCCATATGTCAGGGGTCTCCTACTTTCCTCAGACTGAAGAAGCTACTTTGATGAGTAGCGAAAAGTTTCAACCTAATAAGAAAGAAATCCAGTTGCCATGATTCAACTTCCAGATCCCATTCTCATATGTATTTTTTATTTTATTTAAAAGAGGCATGGAAATGTTTTTCCATTGTTGGACAATGTTGTTCCAAATGGCATCAATAAAAAACTATGAAGGAAAGGGCGCTGATCTACCAGATGCAGCCTATGGACACACATACCCTGACCATGCCAGAAGAGAGATGTTTAGAAGGCAAGCTCAGCAGTTTAGGTATCTGGCTGCGGAGCTAGAAGTTGGGAGTTTGATTCCCCGCTGTGCTTTCTGTGAGAAGACTATGAGTAGAACCAGCCTGTGTGGCCTTGGGCAAGCCAGTCCCAAGTTGGCCCCAGAAAAAGGGAATAGTAAACCACTTCTGAGTATTGTCTACCTGGAAAACGTTGAAAAGAGTCACCATAAATCAGAATTGGCTGGACAACACATGATGATTATTCAGCTCCAGGTGGTTCAAGGAAGAAAGTCAAAACATGCACTCCAGCAGATGATCCAACCTACACACCCACTGTGCCTTTTTGAAAGGAAATAGAGAAAGAGATGTGGAACTCCATTCTTACTTATTTCCATTCTTAATATGTTCATATCAATTAAAGATCCTGCTGTGGAGTCTGAATTCTTCCACATGGGTAGAAGAATTCAGCTTCCATTTTGTCTTCCATTATAAAGCCGAGCAAGTGTTCCAACCTCCAGGTGTTCTGAGCACATATTAGGATCTGCTAGGTCCATCTCCCACCATAACGTAATGTAATCTGGGTTACATCCTGCCGCTCATTCACTGATAGTACTAATATCTTTGAGGACTGTCACGACTCTCCTACAGAGTTTTAAAAAATTAATTGTTTGGACTACAGCTCTCAGAATTCCCCCAGCTAGCATGGCTCTTAATATTGGTGACCATGAAACGTTACCCCCCCCAAAAAAAGTAACTTTCTCTGTCTCTTCTTTCATGTAGACCAAAAAACACACATCTCTGTCTGCCATTGCCTTTTTTTTCTCCCGCCTGTTTTGTTATTTTGAATATAACTCTTTTTTTTCCAGCAGTCACATAAAAAGTGAAGGAACAAAAAAGGAGTAAATGCCCAATCTGGAAAATGGCCATTTTGTTGCCAACGCAGAAGGTAAGGATGAAGAATATGTGGAAGAATGTCGCTGGATTTCAGTCATTCCTCACCAAGCTGGCTCTGGCTGATGGGACGCCGTATGTTACCACTGAAATATGTTGTTTCCCTTCCAAAACTACTATTTGATACAATGCAGAGTTACACTGGCTTCCAATTCTATTGTTTAGAGAGAATAAACCACAGTTAGATGCTCAGAAGACATGATAAATAATGGTTTGCTCCAAACAACAGTAGTAGATGGGAAGGATGGAGAGAAGAGGCATGTAGTGGAAAAGGGAGAAATGTGCAACCTCAGAAGAAGCCAGGCACATGCAACCATAGGAGGACAGAAAATGGTGCAAAATCCAGTTTTTTAAAAAAATGCTCCTTCACATCAAACCAAACCACAGTTAGGTGCTCTATGTGAAACATCTCAGTGACACACTCTGATGTACAGTATTTGAAACCCAGAGATGTCATCAAAAGGTATGAGCGCCTGAGGGCAAGCATGTTGCATGCCAAATGAGAAAGCATTCCTGTTAAGAAAGAACGAGCATGAAACAAAGTGGGGCTCATTAAAAGATACCTCTGCCAACAATTTTATTTTATGATGATTTTCATGGACTTATCCTAACAACTTGATTTGCTGTACTTCAGCATAATGTATAGCACATCCTTACAGCTTCTGATCACCATTTCAAACATCTGTTTTATAAAATAAGGAGTTTTTGTACTCCTCTGAAGTAGTTGTTTTCTTTTCTTCTGTTAACATTCTATAGCATTACGTTTCCCCCTTAGGAAAAATATTCTGAAAATATTTTCAGGAGCTGTCATTTCTTACAGCAAGTACGAACAGAATGGGGGCTTATGGCAGGTTGCTGTTAACTTGTAAGTTAAATTGGAGTCCTTACCATCCAAACTTATTGGGTCAGATCCAGAGTCCCTGTCAGTAGAGCTCTGCTCATAGGATCATCCTGCTGGACCTGGGGCAGGAGGGAGGAATTTTTTTTATTGATTCCCCTCCACATGTGATCCTCAAGGGAGAGGAACAGTCCTTCAGAACATTACAGGAGGTAGCACTGAAAGCTGCACAGGAGACAGAAAATCAGGAAGAACAACCTCTACCTTCTTGTAGATGGAACCTCCCTCAAATGAACAAAAGCAGCCTTTCTACAAGGGATTCTGTGGGCTGAACCTATGATACATCTTTTGGTCAACGGGATCTAGACACGAACTACACATTTCAGACAACCCCACAGAACTTTTTTTTTTAATGCAGACTATCTGAAAACATACATGAAACCACCTGCCCCACATGCCCTGCTTTAATGCAAATCCCACAGGCTGCTCAGTGGTGGGAGGCTTCCTGCTGCTACTGACAGTGCCAGGGTCAATCCACTTGCCCTACGGGGGAAAGGAGCCACTGGAGCTGCCCCCATCCTAGCAAAAACAACATTGCTAGCCAGCCACTGTCAAAAATGGCAGGGAAGCTTCCACAACACTGGCCAGGAAGCAATGCTGCCCTTGCCTCAAGGTCAGCTCCAATGGCCCCAAATTTGCTACATGACAAGCCCCAGCCCCAACACCATTAGTAGCTGGGAAGCCTCCCAGCACTGGCTGGCTGGCTGGGATGGAAGCTCTGGTGCCATTTTAAAACGGCACCAACACACCAAGGCTTGTGTCATGTGAAAGGACCAAAGTCACTGTAAGTGTAGTTGTAAGCCTACAAAACAATGGATATACAAACATGCCTTTGGATCTCAAGCCAAATCTCCACTATAATTTTTCAAGCTTTACAAAATATATAATCTTGGATTTTTACTATTAACTCTACAAGATTGCTAACACACCTGTGCTAGAAAGTCCTAGAAATTTCCAAATTGTCCGTTTTCCAGGTTGAAAGAAAGTCATGAGTTAAACCACTTTAAGCTCTGCATGCATTTACAGTCTTGACAAGACTTCAGGCTTGCACAGAAAATCAACATCTGGAGTAAGTCCCTCCAGCGGCCCCATAAACATCCGCAATGCCAGGAGTCAACTGTATAAATAAGAAAACTCTGTTCCTGAGTGTTACTTCTGCAACCCCCTGGCTAGATGTTCTAGAATATTCATAAACATTCTAACTACTCAGGATGAACACAACGTGAAACTTAGCCATAAAAGATATCAATAAACATGCAAGTTTATTGATATCTTTTGTGCAGTGCAGCCCTAAATGAAGGATGTTGTGTTCTGTCTCTTTAGGAAGCAAAATTACCAATAAGAACAGGCCCTGTGAGCATTTTAGAGGAAACAGTTTCACTTTTACCCCAGAAGCCTATGTGAGTTGTTGAAGCTACACAACTTTCCTCAGGGGGAAATCCTGTCTCTAATGAGTAGAGGCAATTTTAATAGGACTTGGGTTTTTTCCTTCCAGTTCAGGTTTTTCTACCTTAGGATTTCTCTGAAAAACATAAGTGCTGGCAATATGCTGCACTGATGTAAGTCCCTCACTATGCATTGCAGCTTAAGAACAATGCAGAGATTGACTGCTACAGCCTAGTGACCTCCCTCAGAGACCCTCAGGGACTGGAATGTGCTGGGGAGGTAACTGTGGAGTGAAGAGGTCAGTCTCGTCCTTTGATGGTGTCTGAACACTTTGTAAGGCAGTGATAACTTCCAATCCACAACTTCTCTTAAAAACATTTTTAACCCAATGGATTCTGTGGATGATGTGTCTCCACCCCATGAGTGTCCCTGGGCTATTTGTACAGTTCCACAAGCACCTTGGAAACATTAGAATTGAGCAAATTCAACATTTGGGCTGAAGCACAAAAATGGCTCCTTCAACTCTTTAATAACTGGTCGCTGAGCAAACAAATTCCAAAAATATGGTGGAAAACTAAAGTAAGTGCTATACTGAAACCAGGCAAAAAAAAACCTTAAAACCCAAAAGTTGCAAGCCAATCTTCCTATGTCCCTTATACAAAATATTGGAATGTCTAGCCCCTAAAACTGAGCCTCTCCTAATTCCAAGGACTAACAGAAATGTTTTCCATTATATTTCAAAACCAAAGATTGTTGAATTTCAAGCAAGGTACAGCTGCTGGAGGAATCAAAAGAACCACCTCCTGCAGGGTAGCATCCTGGCACCATTACTTTTCAATATTTCCACAAATGATCGACCAACATTCTCCTATTCCAGGAGTTTTATCTATGCTGATGATCTTGCCTTGACAGTCAAGGGAGATATGTTTGAGGCCATCGAGCACCAGCTAACCTTTGTATTAGATCATTCCTTATATAATAAAAACAACCAGCTGAAACCAAGTCCTTTAAAAACGCAGGTTGATACCTTCCACTTGAACAGAGAATAACCTCTGTTTTTGGAACATTGCCCTACTCCAAAGTATTTGGGTGTCACTCTGGATTGGACCCTGAGCTACAAAAAAACATTGTCTAAATGCTAAACAGAAAGCTGCCATCAGAAATAAGTATATATATATATATATCCATCAGGAATAATAAACTTAGAAAATTAGCTGGATCAGACTGGGGTGCATACCCACACACTATAAGCACAACAGCTTTGTCCCTGTGCTATTCCACAGCAGAATATGTGAGTGCCATGTGGTATAAAGCAGCACATGTCAACCAATGGATGTGGCTTTTCATGAAGCAGGCAGGGTTATTACTGGCTGTTTGTAACCTACCCCATTGAAAAAAAATCTATTATTTTGCTTCCATTGCCCATCCAGAAATAAACTGAGAGGTGCTAGCATATAATGAACAAAATAAAATAATACAGCACAAAACCCATCCACTTCATGGACACCAATGCCTTAGACAACAACTTAAATCAAAGGAAAGTTTTCTGCACACATCTCAAACTCTGAATATTAAACCAGAAGAGGCTGGGCTAAACTTATGGAGAACGTGCTGAAAGAATCAATGATGATGAGTGTCTCTCGCCAGGACAAGACTCTAGCTGGACCATTTGGAAGCCATTTAACAGATTTCAAAGCAGCATAGGAAGATCAAAGAATAATCAAAGGAAAATGGTGCTACCAATATAGGGCCAATTTTCTGTGACACTGGAGAGAGTCAATCAATGAAGCACTCAGATACATAGAAATATGCCCCACTATGTGTACAAAACAAGATCTAGCAAATTGCTGAGATAATGCTATTGAAGTAGCCCACTTTGGGTCAAAAATAATTATCATAAAATTTTAATTTAATTTAATAGTTTTAAATTGTGCAATGCTGTGTTAAGAATAAAGAAAAGAAAGACCTTTGTAGCACATAGTAGCCCTAATTCAGTCTATATTTATAATTTGTTAAAACAGTGCATAACACTAATTACACTTCACCTGGTATTATCCCTGCATTCATGTAAAACAAAAAGAGTGCTGTTTATACATCACTCCAAAGTGCTTAAAGCACTCACTGGACAGTTTACAAGTTAATTTGTTGGCTACAGATTGTTCAGCACCTCCTCCAGCAAGCTGGATACAGTACTCATTTTACCAGCCTCAGAAGAATAGAAGGCTGAATGAACCTTGAGCTGGCTACCTGGGGATGAAACCTGGTTCATGAACACAGTTTGGGGTGCAGTACAGCAGTTTAACCACTGCGCATGCCTCTGTGTGTGTGTGTGTGTGTGTGTGCGCGCGCGCGCGCGCCTGCGCACGTGCATGCACACGCACACGCACACGCACACACACAGAGATATGATATCTTTAATCGACCATTAAGAATTTTAAAAAGCAAGCTTTCAGTGATAAATCATCTTCTTCAAGGCTGTGCAACAAGTTCTTGTGGGTAGTTCAACACTTATGTGCTGTTTTTATTGTCCCAAATTCACATGGCTGATGGTATAGAGGCCAGTGTGATTTTAGAAAAACCAGAAGGAGCAATTTAAATACCAAAAACTAATTACAAAACAAGGCAAGCTGATCTGCAAACTTGGGGAGGTGAGAGGACTCCTGCTGTGATGCTCACACCTAATCAGCCATTAAGGACTCTGTTGTCCTAATGAAGAGCCATTTATTACACCTATTCCTGCCCTCAGTGCTGCTATCATTTTTATCACCCTCCAACCTTGTGCCTCATAAAGGGAATGACTATCCAGTTCTTTGTAAGGGAAAGCAAGCCCAGGACTCTTACTATGTACAGAACATGCAACCATTGAACAGGTGAAACCTCTGTAGTAAATGAGAACTGGTCCCTCTGGATAACTTTTCTGCACAAGAGCTGCATGATAGCCCGAATGTCATGCAGGTATGTTCTTGTCTCTAAATGCTGGGAAAGCTTTGCCTACTGTTTCTGTTTGTCACACTCAGAAGACTTTAAGTCTGTTAATTTATCTTTTATATAATAATACAGCCACACAGAAGAGAATATTGGTAACATCTCTGAACAAAATAAACTCCAATGGATAAATAAGAAGTAACATGGGTTTTAAAAGTATTCTGCTTTTCAGCATCAGTGAAGGCTTTACATTAGAATCAAACTACTACTTGTGGGAATATCTAGGTTTAACCATCTAGATCTAAAGGGCAAAGAATCTTGTGTAACTTCATAGACTAACAAGCATCATTTGACAGAAGCTTCCATGGACTTAGATCACTTTAGATGCAGGGAACGAAGAATGCGATGTTACTGCTTTGTTTGCTTTGTTGTTGTTGTTGTTGTTATTGTTCTGCTACAAGAGACTAAGTGCATTTAGCCCCACCCTCAACAAAAAAGCCATGGAAGGTCAAATCACATGCAGAGGGGAATGTGCATTTCCCGCTATTCCTTCCAGGCAAACAATTCGCTCAAAGCTCTGTGACTGAGCAATTCACCTGCAAATGAAGTCCATGGTTATCTGTCTATTCCCAGAACCAGAAAATACACACAACATGGAGACTGGCACAAGCCTAGGGGATGTCTCCTTCTCACAAAGTCCTTCTCTGTTGCATGCATCTAGTTGAATTATTTTTGTCGTCCATATTGCGACTCATCTTTACATACACATATCATTGCCAACATTCACTGCAGTCCCGATATGATAGATACAATACACAAAGGCTCCAGAGTATAAAATCAGCTCTAGCCCTAATTCACTCACCTCATTTTCATTCATATGTAATCTTTACTGCCAGTGAGGAAAACTATGTTATACACAAGGAATCTCAAAATTGCAGACTTCCTGGATTTCCTTTACCAAATCCTTTTTCAGTCCTTTTAATTAATCACCTCCAAACAAGTTAAAAACAAGGTGCAAATAGAAGTCACTCCTAGCTACGCACAGCTTGAGTCAGAGCAAAAAGGCTAAGCACTGTTCGTCTTACCTGACTGCGGAACATTTGTGGTCTGTGAATCAGGGAAATGTGAATCTTTAAATCAGTTTGTAGAAGTATTACTTCACACAGGACCTAAAACATGAGCCACCCTAGCAAACAGTGAGGTGACTAGAACTACTCTTTGAGATTTAACGTAAATCTGTACAGCATGGATTAAGATGAATTTATTTGAAAAAACTATTGTTCTTATTTATGAGCTGGCCTCTTAAAATGTGCAGAAGCACTTCTTGAAAAATGGCAGGGGGAAATGCTAAAAATATATATATTATGGAACAGACTGGGAAAGATTGGAAGTTAATCTACAACATGGAAACTGAGGGAAGTTCACACTAAGAGATAACAGATTTATCTCTCTCTCTCTCTCTCTCTCTCTTGCAGATCAGTACATCTGGAGGGCAGCAGGTCAGGGAAAGCTCATCTGATATTTAGCCTGAATCTGAGCTATTTGATAATAATATTCAGAACTACAGAGCTAAAAGGGACCCTCTGGATCATCAAATCGAGCCCCTGTCAAGGAAGCACAGTGGGGAATTGAACTCCCAACCTTGATAAATAAATTGTAATCGTTACTCACAAAAACAGATGTTAATAGCTTTAATGACAAATGTCACTGGGGAAAGGGATACATGACAGAACATAAGTAAAGTGGATTGGTTTTGTCTGTATAGAAATCTGGCGAGATAATCTGAACTCTACCACCCTCAAGGACAGCTTGTCTAAAGCCCATTGGTATTTAACTCCAAGCCGTCTAAAGCAAAACTGTGCAGTGCTGTGCACATGCCCATCAGTGTTCTGTGGCAGAAACTTCAACATTTATTAAAGAAATACTGGGGTATAGTACACCACATACTCCTAAAGCTGGTTGATTTGGATTAAAGGATTTGGTCTTTACAAATCTCCTGGTCTCAAACAGACAAATCATTGGTGATGATCGGTTAAGCATTCCTGTTTTGGATCGGTAGACACATGTTTGGGCACTGGCCTTTAAGACTAAACTTATGCATTGTAGAAGAGCCAAAGAAAGATGTAGATTTACAGAGAAGGAAATCCATAAATTTTTGAAATAACAAAGTTAATGATGGCACCAATTTATAAACATTATTTTAATTACCTCTTCTAAAAAGCACAAAATTACTCATTTGAAATTTATGATGCCAATTTATAAACATTATTTTAATTATCTCTTTTTATAAGCACAAAATTACTCCTTTGAAATCTTCTGGATTTGATTTGTCTATATTTTTTAAATATGTTGATATTTATCTACTTATGCTGGTATTTTTTTAAAAAAAATCAACCATGTCTTTGCATTGTGTGTGAAAGTGGAAACAATGGCTTTCTTTTTCCACTTTGATTACAATAACTACATGCTGTCAAGTCAGTTCTGACCTCTGGCAACCCCTTGCCAGGGTTTCTCTAGATGTATTCAGAAAAAGTTTACCATTCCCTTCTTCCGGCGGTGTTCAGAGAGGGTGCAGCTTGCCCAAAGCTAAACAGGCTGGCTTTTCTCCTAGAAGTGACAGTAGGGAATTGAATTTGTAATCTCTAATCCCCAACTCCCTGTGCTATTCAGCCAGCTTTTTTGTTACTTTTTAAGAGCTATTGGTTAGTATGTTAATAACAGACTGTAATTTTAAAAAGCTCCTTCATAATTTCTTGCAGCTGCTCTAGCTGCGTTTGAGAACCCATAGAGCAGAATACTGCTAAATTCAGTGCAATGAGATGCTTTTTCGTGGTGATTACTGCTGCTGATGGTGGTGATAAGAAGAAAAAGGAAATTTGTATAGAATTTGTGTGAGTTCAAAATATTTCATGTGCTACCTATCTGAAGTCCTTGTACCAACCCTGTAAAGGCAGGTCGGCATTGTTATTCCTGATATTGTTTATGGGGAATACTGAGGATTAGAATGAGTCATTTGCCTACATGCTGTTGTTACATGCCTCCAAATAATGGAGACCCTATACATGCACACTCTCTATAATGTCCTGTCCTTGACAGCCCTGCTCAGCTCTTCTAGGCTATGGTTTCCTTGAGATAGTCCATCTCGTATAGGGTCTTCCTCTTTTCTTGCTGCCTTCCACCTTTCCCTGCATTATTGCCTTTTCCAGAGAATCCTGCCTTCTCTTGATGTGCCCAAGTAGGACAGCCTCAGCTTCAACATTTTTATTTCCATGTAGTTCAGGTTTGATTTGCACTAGCACCCACTTGTTCATCTTTCTGGCCATTCAGCATATTCACAAAGCTCTCCTCCAGCACCATATTTCAAGTGAATCAAATTTTTTCCCCTGCTGGCTTTCTTCACTGTCCAGCTTTCACACCCTCGCATGGTGATTGGAAATAACATCAAAAAAGATCTTAAAGAGTTCTCATGTCATGAAATCCCTGTGGCTATTTCTGGAAGAATAACTATGAATTTCTGAACATATATAATCAAGGCCAGCTGATCTTGAGAGAGGGGGAAATCTTTTGACTGCAGAGGGAGGAGTTACTGCCCATTGACAACTTTGCTCCCCCTGTCTCACCTGAACTCTGTGTTCCTTTGTGCATTATTGGGTGTATGTTTCATGACCCCACTTTTTGGGCAAACCACATGTTTTGGTTTCTCTTTGCCTGCTAAGGAGTTCTGAAGAATTCAAAAGCTTGCCATGTTTATAACTTTTTGGTGACCCAGTAAATCTACTGACCATCTTGGACTTTTATGGCTATGAATTGATTACATGGCCTCCCCCCCCCCCCGCACCCTTTGTTTGGTATTTGAGCCATTCTAAAGGAGACACACAAGGAGACTGCACTAAATAGAAATAGGAAAAAAAAACACTTTGTGTTGGAAATATATCTAAATTGCAAATCTGTGCAACCTATTTCCTGCTCCAGGAATCATCGTGGTTGTGTAAATTTTAGATCTGCCATTGAAGCCTTCCTGAATATAGGACAGAAACAGCATAGAGTTAGTAAAGAAACAGGTCATTGGTCAGATGGCTTGGATATTAAGTATGGTGACCAGAATCATCTAATAGAAATGTGCTCTAATAGAAATGTACATCAGTTGGCCTCTAATTTGCAACCCAAGGTTCACATCTAAGGGCTTATTTGTAAACTACAGAGACAATAGAGCCACTTTAGCCAAAATCCGGTGTGTTGTGAGCCCATCTTCTGCCAACAATGACAGCTTTTGACTTTCAACTGAAAAACTAAAATGGTATCCTAGTTTCTTTTTAATGCAGCACCCTTTTTAAAGGACAAACGTCACAAAGTTGCATGTCCACCTGCAGGATTAATGCACCTCTTGCCCGATGCATTTTAGGCCTGCCTCTTCAGCAATATGAGTGGCTGCACGAAAGACCTGACACAAGCCTCTGGCTTTTCCAGCAGTTCTTCGCACACCAGCCCACAACCTTGCTGGAGGGTGGCCAAAAACTCCAAGGCATTCTAGCAAAGATCAGCAAAGTTAATCAAACAGCAGCAAAGTCAGAAAGCATTTTAAATGGCACAATTAACACCTGAGCTTCAAGGCCTCAGTGGCTTTGCTGCTGATACCATAATATCACTTGATTCCAGGGGTTTCAGAGCAACCACTGTCAGTTTTTAATTATTCAACAGTAGGATGTTTTCCTAGACTTCCTGGAGTCTATGGTAATTTTCGCAAGTTCCAGGCACGTGAGGGCATTTAAAGCTTTCTTCTTTCGTTCTTTCTTTTCCTTTTTTATTTCTTTGCTGGCATGACTTGAGATACCTGTGCATCTGATTTTCTCTGTTTAGAACTCCCTGGCTCAAAGGTCATACGAATCTTGCAGGAGGGAAAACCCTCCCCTCTCTTGTGATGCCATCTTCAAACATGTATCCCAATATACAGACTGCTTGTTATCAGTGTATCTGTTTTTGCATATCCAGGATATAATGGTCAGAATCCATTTGGACTCTGTAATTCAGAGTGGTAAATATGTTTCAATTAAAAATTCCCCAGCTGAATGCCTAGTCATGTCCCAATTCATGCAACTGAATCATGGTATCCTGGACACGTTGTCAAGGTTGGAACTCAGAGACTCAGCACTTTGTTGATTTCAGTCCTTCCCCCCATGGCTGGGTCCAGAGAGTGTAGCTTGACACTGTGGACCCTTTGCTCTGCAGTCCCTCAGGAGTCAGTTATTCCCCAATGCTGTTTAATATCCATTTGAGGCTGCCAGGGGAGGTCATATGCAGTTTTTGAGTGTGCTGTCATCAATATGCTGATGACATGCAGCTACTGTATCTCTCTCCTTTATCTCTTCTGTAGTGGATGCCGTCTAGATCCTGCAGCACTGTCTCGCCGGGGTTCCGGAGTGGGCAAAAGCTAGCATGCTGAAGCTGAACCCAGACAAGACAGACATCCTCCTGTTGGGGGCCTCCCCTGACAGGTTGAGTAAAACTAGGTGGTGTTGTCCTCCACCCTAGGCACTGTGGGTACAACTTGAGAGTAATCCTAGACCCGGCTTTTACTACGGAGCATCAGATTTCAGCTGTGATTAAGTCTGTTTTTTGTCAGCTCTGGCAGACAGTGCGGTTGCACCCCTTCCTGGATGGGAAGCCTCTGACAATGCTGGTTCATGCACTGGTTCTCTCCCAGATCAACTGCTGGAATGCTCTCTACCTGGGGCTTCCCTTGAAGCTGGCCCAGGTGCAGAAAGCAGCGGCCAGGTTGACTACTGGAGGGAGGAAATTCGATGACGTATTCCCAGTCTTGGCTCAACTGCACTGGATACCAGTTGTGTCTCTGACCGTTTTCAAGGTGTTAGTTTTAACATACAAAGCCCTGAACCTTGGGACCTGTCTGAGCATCTCTCCTACAGAAATGCTGCCTCTTCCACCTGATCTTCCTTGACCTCACTGCTGTTGGTGGCCACACGGAGGGAGACAAGAAAGGTCTCAACTAGAAAGTAGGCCTTCTCGGCAGTGCCCCCCCCCCCCGTACTCTGGAATGGCCTCCCACTAGAGATCCAGCAGAATCTTAAAAGACAGCTGAAAATCAATCTTTTAAGGATATTCTCCCTCTCATTTAATGTACCCTTTGACACCGTGCCATCAGATGGCTGTCACCACCACCTTGTTTTATTAGGTTTGTTCATTAGGTTTATTTTATGAGTTTTGAGATTATTTTTTATTTATGTTTGGGGAACGATGGGAGAGTTTTAGGGTTTTTATTATACTGTAATGACCACCCAAAGTAGTAGTCCTACTAAGCTAGGCCTGGATATAAGTGTTACAAATAAACAAACAAACAAACAAACAAACAAAGAGGCGCCTGACTAGGAATTCACTAATTAATTTGTGTCGATTTGCTGCAAATTACCCACCTGCATAGACAAAGCCATAAATATTCAGTTGGGTTCTAGCCAATAAACTTTTTCCCAGTATTCAAATAAGGAAACCTGCGCCCAGTCAGTTTCCCCTAGAAATCAGATGCAAGATTCAAAGGGAAAGCAGGAGGACAAACATCTCCACAACTCCAATTTTGGAAAAGACAGCATTAATTTCCTACCAAAGAAGGGACAGTCAATATTAATGGATAGCACTAATGGACTCCTTCCATTTGCGAAACTCAATTTATACATGCAGGAGCAACAGTTACATAGAGTCATTTCAATATCCTTTGAAAGTACAACCTGGAAATCTAAAACCTTTAGATAACCTAAAGCTTATCTAATGTTTATGATGCATAATAAAAACAGATAAATTATAGCATCTTTGGGATGATCTTCAGCTTCCTTTTCTCACCTAGCTGGTTTGTTCTCCTGCTGTTAACTGAGATGTGCAGCTGAATTGTGTCAGAAACCTCTACATATGCACTGTAGGAGTGTAGCCTATCTCATGTGACTTGAGCTGAGATTAAGGTCTTCAGAACAGGCTTTCTTGATAACACCAGCATCTGCAGGAGAGACCAGCACTTGGAGAAAGAAGGTGTGTGTGTGTGTGTGTGTGTGTGTGTGTGTGTGTGTGTGTGTGTGTGTGTGTGTGTGTGTGTGTGTGTGTGTGTGTGTGTGTGTGTGTGTGTGTGTGTGTTGCTGCCTGTGTGCGGAATGTGCTCCTCCCCTTGCACTACAGAAGGCAAAAAAAAAATGTCATTATAGTTAGTTCTGAATCAGAGGTGAAAGCATATTAGTGTTGAAAAGTTGTGACTGGTTTGAGAAATCAGATTTAAAAGGAATCATGTTGTACAGGTCAGTCCTGAAAACTACCACCCCCAAACAATGCAAGCTAACATGCAACTCTATGAGGCAAGAGAAGATTTTGCTATGACACTTAAACACAATTAAATATTTTCCTCTTCTAATTACGGCCATCTTGTAGCAGTCTTTTTCTGGCAGATCATTTCCTACTCCTGATGCTTTTAGGGATATGATGAGGCATCTGTTGTTCTAATGTTCATTGATATTTGCTTTTAAAGGTTTTATCATTTAACTTGTTTTTAGTATTGGTTTTACTGGTTTTACCACTTCATTTGTTTTTAGTGATCTTGTTAGCTCCCTTGAGCCCTATATTTTAGTGGAGTGATGGGATAAAATTGTAATAATTTTTTTTAAATAGTTGTAGTTCGGTGTTGAAGTGTATGAAAGATTGCCACTGGAAAGAAGAATCTGTTGTATGTCTTTTAACTCAGATTCAATTCACTATGAGCAAAAAGAGGCTAAAGAAGATGAGGGTAAGACTATGTTCTCTGGCAGAGCATTGTATGCCAAATATGCAGTGATGCTGAGGGTAGCTTAGATAGCAGGATCTCAGCTCAAACACTGGGAAGTTGCTGCCACTCATACAAATAATCCATGTGGACCTTAACTCCATATAAGGTCATCATGAACAATAGCTTGGAAACCGCAGATGCTTTTATTGATCTTAACTTTTCCCTTCTCCTTTAGAATCTGTTTCAGACCGTGCATTCATTTTGTAAGTTATGACCTCATCTCTGATAGCTACACAAGACGCTCTTCTTTGTTCTGTTTGCTTTGCACTCCTTTATACCTCAGTTTTCAACTTAAGGGCTGAAGGAAAAGTAAAGTGCTCCTTTTGCAGGACATGATAGGATTACTAAGTCAGCACACCTATGCACCTCTGTGAAGAGACACATCAAATAAAAAGCCACCTTGATATGCCCTTGGTTGCCAGAGCCTTCTAATGCAGCTTGTGTCATGATTTATAACAATGACTCATAATGTAGCATTATATTTAATATGATGTAATGCTGATGCAAAATGCCATTCAGTGAATCTCAATGTCACAAAAAAGAAAGAAAGAAAGAAAGAAAGAAAGAAAGCACAATTCAATAGTTTCCTTCCATTCAGAATCAAAAGGTTGTTCCTTGAAATATTTCAGCATTGCCTCACACCTTTCGTATTCTGCAGTAACAGTGTTTGAAAATGTGCCTCTCCTATAACCAAGACATGGCAGACTCTCCCTCCCATAGTAGCAGTCCATCAGTAGAAAGGAAGTTGACATCAATAGAAAGAAAGAAAGAAAGAAAGAAAGAAAGAAAGAAAGAAAGAAAGAAAGAAAGAAAGAAAGAAAGAAAGAAAGAAAGAAAGAAAGAAAGAAAGAAAGAAAGAAAGAAAGAAAGAAAGAAAGAAAGAAAGAAAGAAAGAAAGAAAGCTTACCTACCAGCTCTATTAAAAACAAACAAAAGTAAGAATCAGTTATGAAAATAAATGTTTGATAGCAAATAACTGTTTGATATTTCTGCACACGGTGAGAACATGCAAGTGAATGATGCTGAATCACTGAGAGACAGCACATGACACTTCTTGCTACTGTACAGAGGCAATCAGAGGCCGCAGGAAGAGAGAGCTGGAGTCAGTCAGTGTCAGTGTGAGTGAGTGAGTGAGTGAGTATTCAGATGGACTTTGTGATCAAGTTTCTTCTTCGATTTCTGCTAATAAAATGATCTGGGTATTGTCAGGTAAAGTGAATTTTCTAAATTATTGCATTGAATTTCATACCAATACATTTTGGCTGAGCCTTGGAATGGATCACTGGCTGAAGTTGAAACATAAAAGAACTGAAGCTGTTGATGAGGGTGCATCCTGTTCAAAGCAAAATGAAGCTTCCTCCAGTCATTTTAAAAGTGCCATCATTATGGCAAGATTAGACCCTTCATGAGAAACTTTAAATAAATATTTGATGCACTTTAGGGTTTTAAATCTTGAGTTAAGTTTTGGTGGTTCATGGCAACAAAAGATATTTGAAGGGATTCTGTGGTAAAGAAAATGTTAAGAACTGCTGATCTAGATTAATATGATTGTCACTAAATGTTAGTACGAGCCATCCAGGTGTTCAGCCTGTAATCTTTCTAGGCTTACCTGGAGATGAAAGGGATTGAACCCATGGCCTTTTGCAAATAATGCATGTCCTCCACCAGTGAGCTACTGTCCCACTGTTCCCAAATACATGGGATGTGTTTCTGGCACTCAAACATGAGGATGCTGAGAGAGACAGAAAAGGTTTTAGATGAGTCATTCAGAGCTTTCCACTGCCAGTTTGATGGCAGTATCTGCTTCAGGAGACACCAACCTTGAGAGATGAGGGTGGAAACACGTCTAATCATACAAATGGATGTAGAGATAAGATAGCCATGAAGAGTTTAGTAGAAGATGAGGAAGCAAGATGGGAAATGAAAGTCAAAGAGGATAAAAGTATACAATGGTATTAATGGTGTGAAGAAAATGGGTAGATGCTTTTCTCTCTGAGTTGTAATGCAAGATTAGAAGCTGGCAGTATCTAATGAATCAAAATTATAGGAATTTCACAACAGACAAAAGAAGTATTCTTTCACACTATGTTTCCTGAGAAGCTTGTTTTGTGGTGTTTTTTGTTGTGTCTGTTTTTAGAGAAGAAAACATAGGTCCCAGCATGCCTTTCTATGTGTAATCTGATACCTGCACACCTAGTTCAGTCCCACACTCCCCATATTTAAACTCACTTTAATTGATGGCTACCATCTTTTTGAAAAATACAGCCTTCTTGAAAACTCAAAATTTGTGTGCATTCTTGTGGGATTTTGTTTGTACCAACAAATGTATTGTTCATTTGTGGCATATATATGAAGAAAGTCTAAATTTAATATTAAAATATTGACATGCTGTAAGTCTACAACAAAACCCACTGCTGAACACTCAACATTCCTCCACTTGTTTGTAGACCATGAGTGCTATCATTCAGTCCTGCGACAGACTATCAGACCAGTGTATTGGTAACAATTCCAAGATTATTCAGCAGTTCTACATTGAGGGAGTGTGTAGATACCTTGTCAGTTTCTGTACATCCCTGGGAAATAGTCAGGTGCACACCTTATTCTTCCCAGTAATATTTCCATGGAGTGAAAGCTTTCATGCTCAGATTTTTTAGGTACCAGCTTTTAATCTTGCATTACAAGAGCCAGTTCTGTGCTAATACTATGCATCTACAGAATGTCTCTAGAAAAAACACTTCAGGGAAGCAAAACGTTAGGGTGAGAGATAGTGATGGAACCAAGCTCCCACAGTGAGCTTCATGGTAAAAATAAGTCACCTAATTTACTTAACAGAGTTGTCATCATTATAGGGGGACTAGGACCATGAACAGTGCCTTGAATTCCTTGAAGGAAGGAAGGAAGGAAGGAAGGAAGGAAGGAAGGAAGGAAGGAAGGAAGGAAGGAAGGAAGGAAGGAAGGAAGGAAGGAAGGAAGGAAGGAAGGAAGGCTAAACAGGAGCACCATAACAAGCAGATAGATAAATGTCAGTACCAAAGCCAGTAGCTTGAGTTCAACTAACTCTCTTATATATTCATTGAACTTTGCCTGAAGGGAATAAATACCCATACTTCATGGTCACAGTGATATTAAGGATTAAAGGAGAGCATGGCATGATAAAATTGAACATAAGTTGTTAAACCTACTCCTCATTTATTTCCATGAAGTGAAACACTTCATATTGGAGGGCATTCCATTTGTTAATGTGGGTAGCTAAACAAAATGATGAAAGCCAATGTTGAGTAGTGATTAAAGTGGTCAATTAAGACTCAGAAGACCTGGGCTTCAAGTCATGCTCAACTATGGAACCTTACTGGAGGGAGTCAATATTAATATGACTCCTTAAATATCTCACATACCCTGAGAACCTTATCGTCATGAGTAGGATGCGACTTGATGTCACATAACATAGCAACAAGCAAAATGAAGATCAAATACCTCTAGCTAGTGTAAATGGTTTGCTTGCAGGTAGATGACATTTAAAAACATATCTTTGAGTTGTTTCTGAGTTAGGGTGTCCCTAATAGAAATTTCAAATTCCAACCATTTCTAACACTATGTGTGACATCTGTGCGGGAGAGGGAGGGAAGTATGATGCAAAATGCTGTTCTTTGTGACACGCCCTGCCAAAAATCTGTATCTTATTTGAAATATAACATTGCACTTTCCCACCCTGAGTTATACAGTATCCATATCACCAGTGACTGGGTGTGTAAGATGGAGAAATAATTCAGTTCAATTAACATTTAGCTGAAAAACATAAATTACTTGGACTTCCAGTACTCATCAGAAAGATGAGATTTCCACAGTCCTTAGTACGTACGCATCAGTTGCATGAAGGCTTTTCCTGCAGTTATTACATGAACCTACATGAAAACAGAGTCTTTTAAGTTACCTATTGGATGGACAGTTATGTGTACATTGGAACCACATTGTGGCATTTTATTGATACCACATTATGGTGTTTTGATTATCTGTTTCAGAAATTGGATATATACTATCCTTATTGATAGGTACATCCAGAAGTCCAGTGCATAGGTCACACCCCTATGGATCCACCAAACCTGAGGCAAGTTTCTCATACTTTACTAAGAATTATTTTGTTGCCAAATTGGAGGAAGAGAAAGAAGTTGCTCCGTATCCCAAATGAATCACATATTATGGTCTAATTATTGCCTTCATTTATGTATAAGTGATGTAACAGACATGGCCCTTCAGATTAAAGGATGATACGGACAAAGTATGACAACCGTTTCCCACTTCAAAGAGACTGGAGTCAGGTTTCTGATCCAGTGTTTGGGAGCAAGACGGCAATCATTAAAACTGCCTTTACACTAAGCCACAAAAGAAGCTCAAAGTACATTAATATTTTGCTTTGGGGACCAGCTGTGAGAGAGATAATCTCTTCACCTGAATGTGAGACCAAAGCATCTCAGCTATCATAAATAAGACCTTTCCCTAGCAAGAACTGCACTGTTGTTTACCAAGAGGCAGCTATCTTAAGTCTGCTACAGGAAGGCCTACTAAGTGTAGGATCCAGCACTGAAATGTGGCTGCCATAAGAACTAAGAGATGAGCAATTTTCTGTACCCCTTATGCACCCTCAAAATCTGCTCCAGGGAGCTGGGAAACCTTCTGGATAAGGTTGTAGCAGGTGCAGGAGGCAGAGAAGGAAAGGAAGTCCCATTACACTAGCAAATGTCCAGTCACCCTATTTTGGATTTAAGTCATGGAATGCTGAGATTCTTAAAAACCCAGCAAATTTATGATCTATGTATTCGTGAAATTTATGATCACTTTAGTTTTTACAGACTAGATACTACATCCTCAGATGCACAAAGCATTATCCTCAGGTGACAAGCCTATGAATTTATATACATAGGTATAGATAAAAATTACAACAAGGAGTCCTGCATCACCTTATTATAACACGAACCTTTCTGTACAATAGCCTGAGAGGGGAAAACATAAACAGGGAGGCCAGATGAAATGAAATGCAAAAGGTATTCTCTTTAGCAATTGCATCATACTTAAATGAATGCCAAACATTAGATTTAGATTAGGCATCCTTCAGTCTCGAGAGACTATGGTAACGTGCTCTGAATGGAGGACTTGGAACAGCATCTAGTGTGGCTGAGGAGGCCGATTCAAGAATGACAATCCCTTCCACACTGAAGACAAATACAATCTGTCCCTTGTCCAGCTCCCTGGTTTTCCTGGGTTCGGGATTGCCTCTTTGCCTCAGCCTGTTGAACAAGTGTCTCTTCAAACTGGGAGAGGCCATGCTTCACCGCCTACCTCCAGGCTGAATGCTCAGATGTCAAGGTTTCCCATCTGTTGAGATCCATTCCTAAGGCCTTCAGATCCTGCTTGCAGATATCCTTTTATCGCAGCTCTCTCTGGGGCACTTTCCCTGCACTAATTCTCCATACAGGAGATCTTTTGGAATCCAACGATCAACCATTCCCACGACATACCCAATCCAACGTAGACGTCACTGTTTCAGTAATGTATACATGCTAAAAATTCCAGCTAGTTCTAGTTCTAGAATGCCAAACAGAAGCACATAGGAAAAGCCATGCCAGATCAGGTCAAAAGCCTACCTAACCCATAATCCTGTTTCCCACCATGACCAACCAGAAGCCTATGGAAAGCTCACAAGCAGGATGTTGGGGCAATGGCAGTGACATTCCCCAACAACTGATATTTACAGTAATCCTGTCTTTGCTAGATAGGTAATATAGGTAATATCTACGGTAGCTATTATGACTCGTAGTTTCCCATTAAATAAGCACAGTGAACCTTCAGAATAGCTGCAACTCATGATAAAATGGATGTCCCAACATTTCCATTGCTCATGTGTTGTGGTTCAAAGTTTTACTATCGGAAATGGTTGCCTGAGGTTCTTTACTTTTTCTTACCGCATTACAGGTGCGAGGAGCAACTTCCACTATAAGCGTAGTTTTGTACTCTTTGCCTGGTGAAGCCAGTAAAGATCAACCTCTAGATAAATATTGTCAGTAATGAAAGTGATACGAAAAAGCATATAAGAGCATAGATTTTTATGACTAGTAGACTGGTTCCCGAAGATGCATTAGAGTTATGTTTAGAATCATAGGTTCCACAATTCTGTTATCAATAGGTTTACAGATTTAACAACAACAACGACAACAACAACAAAACATTTGCTTTCACCAGTGACAGAAAGTAAAGGACTGCTTGAAAAACCATGCAGGTTCACCTTCCACTAACAGTGAAACTTTCTGTTTCTGAGTTCTGTTCCCTTTTCTGTTCCAGAAAAAGTCTGGTACTGTTTGAATATTGGAAGGTCCTGTTGTCGATATGTGAAATTTTATATGTAAAGAACATTAAAACAATTAAGGGGTGCAGAAAATGTAATCCTAAAAATGTGCATTGTACTTTAAAAATGAGGTTTGAACAGCAGTTTGCCAACGGTTGTTGCAGAACTGTTAGGCAGCTTGCCTAGCCAAGTAAGGTCACTGTACATAAAAGGTTGACGAGCAAAAGGAATTTCCTTCATAGCTGACAGTTCAATGTGGAAGTAAAGCAAAGGACAGAGTTGAAAGTGTATTGAAATAATTGGTAAAATGTTGCAATGAGTTAATGTGACCAGAGATGGTGTTTGCAAAGTCCTATAACTTGCACTTTCTGTAGCTGCTGTGCTCTGGTTTTACAGTACTTTGTTGTTGTTGTTTAGTTGTCTAGTCGTGTCCGACTCTTCGTGATCCCATGGACTACAGCACACCAGCCCTCTTGTCACAGTACTTTACAGTACTTTAGGGTACTATATACAGTGGTGCCCCGCATAGCGACGTTTAATCCGTTCCGGGATTAATGTCGCTATCCGGATTCGTCGCTATGCGGGGGGGGAAACCCCATACAAGAATACAACAAGTCATGCCACACACACTGAACACCAACATGGCTTTTTAGGCTATAACACTTTGCATTTTGAGAATGTTATTAAGACATTGTTTTTGATATTTTATTGCATTACGTTCCTGTATTTCAGATTGAATTCTAATGTAAATATCTGCCTGCAACTTAAGTTCAGTTTTCTCATATTGTTTAAGCATTTGTGCCTACAGTCTTCATAGCTATAAAACATTTGGATTTTTACAACTTTGATGTATTTTGTGTTTGTGGAATATAGAAGCAATGTAGATAAACAAAGCTTGTAGAAGTAGACAAGTTGATGTTGCCTGGAGTTATTGCAACAATGAAAAGACTTATAACTTGATACTCAGATGAGTTTTAATATAATTGGAAATAACTGTCTGATGTCATTCTGGATAAATGCCAGCTGTGACAAATACAGGCTTCTGAATTTTTCTTAGAGATCTATAAAGTTCTGTAGGGCTCTTAGGGAAATGTTTGGGCATCATACTCACTGACCAGAAACAATGATGCTTAACTTCCTGCAAAAAAGAGAAACTTCCTGACTTCCTTCAGGAAAAGCTGCCAGCTCCCATATTCCAGAAGGGCAAGCAATACAAAGATGGAAAGGAACCATGAAATTCATTAATTCCACTCCACTAGCTGAGTTTTAATATTGTCAAAATAGACTAGGAATCAGCTAAGCAGATGCTTGGCCCTCTAGACCTGTTGTACAGTATAGACCAATTTAGGTGGTTGCCACTGGGTAGGAGAGGCCATGCAACTGCTGTGGGTGACAGCACCCACTCCAGAATGCCCTGCCAATAGCAGATAGCAAGGGCAGCCTCCTATGGCCATATTGGGTATGGTTGGGTGAGGACTCTGACAACAATCCCCCACAATTGCTTTCTCCAGTGATGGAAAATAAGGAATTGCTACGTAAACCAGAAGAACATTGCATCTTTGAGCTACACACAAAGCAGGGTGTTTTCGATCATAACACACAATTCTTTGTGCCCTGATTGGTTTCACTTTCTGATTTATTACTGTAAAGGAGAAAGGAGGCAAATTCCAGTCTCTCAGAGATGGTTGGACCACAGCTCCCAGCAGTACTCCTCACTGGTTGTGATGGTGAGGGTTCGTGATAGGTCCTCACTGCTGCAAAGTGGGCTGTGCATGGGGTCTCATTTGAAGGCCAGTTCAGGGCTTTCGAATGTATTCTATTTTGGTCTGCAGCCATTTGTGTCCTATGCGATTCTGTCCATGCCCTAGATCCAAGGAGATTTCTCAGCTTCTCACTTACTTCTATTGAAAAGCCAAAATGGATATATCATACTTGCTCTTGTAACTACATGTAAGAGATTTGAAGCTATGATAGAGTCTAAAGGGAGGAATAAGCCTACCTCTATCAAATCTTAAATAACTAACTTTCAGAGCTTATTTTCTAGGCAACTTTAAGATTATGCTGTTGTTGTTTCCAGAGAGGAAAGGAAAGGAAAAGGCTGCAGCAATCTGTGTCTCATATGATTTGATTTGTATTCCAGGTACAAATTAATATGTAAATTCCTTTTGCTTCACCCCCAGCCCTAAACCTAGCCATTTTGCGTTGGTCTGGACCACATACAAATTGGTCCAATCTGGGTAATTTGGTTTGAAATTTGTCCTAGTCCAGTGTATGGCCCCATTGTGAAAGTGTTGATCTGGAACAAGTATCTGCCCAACGAATTATCCTGTGATGTGCAGATACTTCTCCTCACAAACCAAAAAGAAACAGTGCTGTCACAGCATATGCACAAGGTACATGATGATGGCCCGAGAAGAGGTCAGCCGAAGTGCCTACCTTTCGCCCTGCCTCGTTGTTGTGCAAGTTCATGAGGGTCCTTGCATTCTGCTTGATCTCCCTTGCGTCCACAAACACTTTGGCAAATCCTATTCCATATCGGATATCAGCGGAGCAGCCTCCCCACTTCCAGCCTTCATCTTTGTGGTACTGTCCCTGTTTCTCCTTGTCACAGCCACAGTCGCTCAAGTTGCCCTGGGTGCAGGCAGCAGTGATCGCGTGGGCTACTCCAGCAGCAATGATGGCGTAGGTAAATGCTGCTTCTCTGCTACCTGAAATTAGGATGCATTGCTCATTAAAGAATAGGACATTTGGACGAACCAGCAGAAAACAAAGTCAGTTAAGTCCATGCAGTGAAATGCTGCTAAATTATTCAGAAATACTGTACCAGGCACTGTCAATCAGAATTAGAAAAACATTAACTGGTATTACATAACAGATACAAGTGTTAATCAAAAACCTGTTAAATATTGTCAGACTATGTATACTGTTTCTAATATTGCCGGTTTTTGTAGCTCTGACGGAGTTATTTCTGAGATCCGCAACTGCTTGTAGTAGTGTGTGGAATTTCTTGATATTGTTCCCAAAGCGTGTGGAATTTCTTGATATTGTTCCCAAAGCCCCAATGACTACGGGGACCACTGAAGTGTGTTTCATCCACAAGCAAGATGTTTCAATTGCCAGATCTCTTTATCTTGTTAGTTTTTCCAATCCTTTATTTTCAACTCTGGCATCCCCTGGAAATGCAATGTCAATGATCCAGGCATTTCTTTGTTCTATTACTACTATGTCTGGTGTATTATGTTAAAGGTGTCTAGTTTGGATCTGGAAATCCCACAAGATCTTGACTTTGTCATTTTCTGACACCTTCTCTATCTGATGCACCCATTATTATTGTTATTGTTGTTGTTGTTCAAAAATACCAGGCATAGTCAATTAAAACTATAAAAACATTGACTGGTATTATATAACAGATACAAGTTTTAACCAAAAACCTAAGTATCTGTTAAATATCGACTCAGTATGTATGCTGTTTCTAATATTTCTGGGTTTTGTAGCTCTGATGGTGTTATTTCTGAGATCTGCAACTGCTTATAGTACTGTGTGAAATGTCTCAATATTGTTCCCACCGAAGTGTGTTTCTTCCAGAAGTGAGATGTTTCAATTGCCAGGGGTCTCTGTATTTTGTTAGTTTTTCCAATTCTTTATTTTCAACAACAACAACAAAAAAACTAATGTAATACAGAGACCTGGCAATTGACATTATTGTTGTTGTTGTTGTTGTTGTTGTTGTTGTTGTTGTTGTTGTTGCTGCTGCTGCTGCTGCTACTACTACAGTGGTGCCTCGCTTAACGGGCGCCCCATTTAACAACGAAATTGCATAGCGATGAAGATTTTGCCATCGCATTGCAATGTTTTAAATGGGGAAAAATTCGCTTACCGATCATTGCAAAGCGATGATTTTTAACAGCTGATCGGTGGTTCCAAAATGGCCGCCGGGTAAAAAAATAGCCACCCACTGTTTTCTGGGATGGATTCCTCGCTTACCGGGCAGTGAAAATGGCCACCGTATGGAGGATTTTCGTTTAAAGGTGAGTCTGAAGCCCATAGGAACACATTGAAGGGGTTTCAATGCATTCCTATGGGCTTTTTTAAATCACATAGCGACGAAATCGCTTTGCAGCGATTTTTGCTGCACCGATTATCATCGCTATGCGAGTCACCACTGTATTACTATTGCTACTACTACTACATGTGTTGTAAAGGTGCATGCATGAACATTTCTTGGCATTTTGAAGGACTGGTCTTTGATTGACATTCAGGAAATCCCCTAAAGAAACAATACCGATTTTGCCATGCCCATGAACTTAAAAGTTCCCAAACTAAAACTGATCTAGTCCATGCTTTATTATGCAGACCAGGCAGTTCCGTCAGACTGCAAACTTTAAATTAGCACCTTTTCTTTTATGCATAAAAGAGGACTGAAGAAAACAACAAGAGAAGCCATAAATTTGCATCAAGATGCCTGTCCCACTTCAGCATACTTGTTTTTTTTTAATGCCATCAACACAGCTTCCAGTGAGGTAAAATATGTCAATGCTGTTCTATGTATGTTCAGGAAATTCTAATTATTTCATGGAGCTTGAAAAGCTACTCTTAAAAAGAAAGTATTTGCAGTCAAAATGTAGTTAGTTATCATTAAATTGTTCATTATTGTTTATTTACTGAAAATATTGTCACTCCACCTTTCACCTAAAAAGGATCCAAGGTGGCTTACTGTATTTTTAAAAAAGAATATTACAGCTAAAAATAATAAGTTACAATATTTAAAAAGAATTAAACAACTATATTAAAAGCTTACAGATAAAAACAATACAGTACTAAAAACACATTAAGAAACAACAAAAATAGAGCAATCCTGATTTAAAAAAAACCCTTGGACGTCCAATCACCAAAAGAAAGCTTGCCTGAAGAGAAAGGTCTTTGCCTGATTGCAGAAAGACAGTGAGACTGGAGCCAAACTGGCTTCTCATGGGAGGGAGTTCCAGAGTCTGGGAGCAGCAACAGAGAAGGGCCTCTCCTCTGTCTCCACCAAGTGCAGCTGTGAAGGCGGGACTAGGAGACAGGCCTCTGCTGACAATCTTAAACTCATGCAGGCTCATAAAGGGAGATGTGGTGTTTGAGATAAGTTGCACCCAAGCTTTTTAAGGTTTTATGGGTCAATACAAGAAATGGATCAGCAACCAGTGGAGCTGCTGCAACAAGAGAGTCATGTGATCCTTGCAGCATTTTGGACCTGCAGACGTTTCCTGATACTTTCCAAAACCCCATGTAGAGTGTGTTACAGTACTCTAGCCAGGATTTAACTAAAGCATGTGTCACGGTGGCCAGATCAAACCTCTTCTGGAACGGCTGCAGCTGGTGCACTAGTTTTAACTGTGCAAAGAAGGTATTCCTGGACACCACCAAAATATGGGCATCCAGGCTCAGAGATGAAACCAGGAGTACCCTCAAGCTATGTGCCATGTATTCAGGAGGAGCGTAACCCCATCCAGCACAGGCTGCGTCTCTATTCCCTGATCTGCCATTCAATAGTAATATTTTTAAAAGCAACTCTATTTTCTTGTTTTTAGAATATTATTAATTTTAGTTATTTAAACTAACACCACATCACACTATAACCCAGTGGCCTGCAGTACAAAACCTACGTTCCTCCTGTCTGGTTTGTTTGTAACCTCAAACCAGGTTAACAAGACAGAAGGAAGCACAAGCACAAGACGTAACTGACACCAGTGCTTCAACCATGTGATACATTTAGTGAAGATACACACACCATAAGCGTAAAAGTATTAGTAAGGGTTGATGCTGTTTTGCAAAAGTGGTGAAATTATCCCTCCTGAAGTGAAACTATTCCATTACAATTGCAGTGTAACTTAAGCCCAATTCAGGGATTCTGTAAACACATCCGGAAGATAACCACATTAGTTCCATCCTCCTTCCATCATCACCCTCATCACTTTCTTAATATGGGGGAAATACTTTTCACATGGTTGTTCCACGTGTCTGAGAAAGTGGGTTGTAACTCATGAACGTTAAAATTGAAGTAATCTGTCCGTCTTTAAGATGCCATAATTCTTTTGTCTTGATTTTCTGTTAATTCATAGAATGACCGTCTGATGAGGTCACCTCTTGTCATCAGGAAAGCTTGAAAACCGAGGTTAGAGGAGGTTCTCTCCGTGCCTTGAAGAGGGTATTTTCTCTAGGCTACTGGTCTGCACATACGGAGAAGACTGGGGAAGGGCTAACACAATCTCCTCTTTGCATATTTACTCAAAGTGGATTACCAATCACTTGACTAGGACTTATGTTATATCTCTGTGATTGGGAAAAAGATTTACTATTTAAGTAACTAAATATTTAGGCATGGTGACAGAGTTCATCCCAATGAAATTCAGAATGAACACTGATATTCGACTGCTGGTCACAAAGATGTACTTTTGGAAAACTGTTTGATCAATGAGAAGTTAGTAAGTCACAACACAATTAAGTTTCACTGATTCAGTGGCTTTATTCTAGAGCCTAATTAGTACAAACTTTTTATTTAAGCTGCAGTTAGGATTAAAGCAATCAAGATGGTCTGCAGGATGCCCTCTTGTGCTTAACTTGTTGAAAAACAGCCCTGACAATTGCTTTGTGAGAAGTGATGGGGGAAAAGGAATCAGCTTTGGGATTTTCCCTTACTTGGTGTCACTTTGTGAATGGCAGTGAGCACAAAAGGGTATCCTGTAGACCATCCTGACTGTTGCCATTGGTGTTGCCAACATTCAAGCTGCTCTTTGTTATGTAAAGGTTGGCATCCTTTTTCCTGCTGGCAACACAGTCATGATATTGTACAGCAATATTGGGCCATTTTCTTGCATTTTGAATCATAGCTACAGAAGTAAAATATCCCACATTCATAAACTGGATAGTTTTTGTTTTTAAAATTGAATCATATAATGCCAAAGCTTTGGCACAGAGCCTCATGGTGCAGTGAGTGAACTGTAATACTGCACTGAAGTTTCTGCTCATTACCTTAGTTTGATCCTAACGAATTCAAGTGAAACTCAGGGTTGACTCAACCTTCCATCCTTTCAAAGTTGGTAAAATGAATACCCAGCTCACTGGGGGGGGGAGGGGGGTAAAATATTCTTTGCAGAATTTTGTAGGTCACCAAGAGAGAGCTTTAGCACTATAGGAAAGTTTATAAGTCAAAATAACAACACCTATACCTTATACTTTGAGGAACAAACACATACCTTATGTTACTAGATGTAAACTATGATAGACAAGGAGGTCTTAATAATGCCATGCAATGCTATATATGTCTACTCAGAAGGTAATTCCACTAAGTTCAAGGAGACTTACCCTCAGGTAAGTGTATATAGGATTGCAGCCATAGGCACTTTATTTTCAGCAGAATCACTCTCCACAAGTGATTTATATATTAATGCCAGCCTCTTAGTGGGTTTTTTTACTGAAAATACTTACTTCCTTATCAAATGCCACAAATAGCTTGTAGCATAATGGATTCAAAGATGACATCAACAAAATCAGTTAATAGGTACCTACATGGCCACTTAGCTGAAGGATGTGTATTAATAGAATTGTACACTACCTTCTTTTCAAATGTATAGTTTTTTTATTAATTATATGACTTCAAGTAAGCATAAGAAATTTGTGCTTCCAAAATGTATCAAGCTCTTAGTAATATTATACTTTTCAAGATTTTTGTCATACAAACAATGTTTTATTATAGTCGGTGAAAGAGCTCTAAATGTATGAATTTTTAATTGTTATAGTTCATTTCATCAGGATGTCTCTCAGACTTTGCATTTAGAAGGGGCTGAAAATTTTATTGCTTACATGAGTTGTGACCTTAACTTAGACAGAGTATAAAAGACAAATATCAAAATGCATTATTTGGTAGGCCCTACTTACTCAGTCCTGCTTTTATCTGCCTCCCTCCACAAAAGACCTGCTTCTTACCAAAATACAAGAAACCTAGAAATATAATGCCTGCCTCTTGGACCCTCTGAACCACCCTCATACCCTGCGGAATGGTGGTGACATGTCAGGAAACAGAGGAGTGAATGGTTGATCCTGCACAGAAATGTAGCTCTCTCCAACCCAATGACCTCCAGCTATTTTGTATTACAAATCCTATTATCTATGGTCAAGGTGACCTGGAAGCCACTATGCTGGTCCATAGTCCACTTGAATGGTCCAGTCCTAAAGGTTACAACAGTGAAGCTCTGTTGAGGGAAAAGTATGAAAACCAACATGGAAATCACTAGCCTTGGAATATTTGCTAAGAAAGGCATAAGAATCTGAAATCATGACAAAACAGGTTGTTGGCTCTATGTAATGCAGATTGTTTTTGTGATTATGCATTATTGCAATATTGACATACAAAAATTATTATTTCTAGAGCAAAACTGGATCTCAGCAGTGACTCATTGATTGCCAACTAGAAGTTAATGAATATTATGTTGTTTTCCTTCTGCACATGTGAGAAAGCAACAGGATTTCAGCCAGTGTTTGTTAGGACCAAAGGGAAACAGAATCTCCAAAAAAGGAAAACCCACTACCTTCCAGTGTACTATTGAACAGTTCTTAATCAAAACTTTTCCTACTGTTTATTTGAAATCTCCTTTCTCGCAGATGGAATCCATTTCTGGAACAGGAGAAAGGAACCTTGTTCCACTTTGCACATAGCAGCCCTTCAGATATCTGAAGATGGCTATCATATCACTTCTTCATCTTATCTTCTCAAAGCTAAATGCATCCAACTCTCTCAGCTGTAGCTCATAGACTTTGGGTTCCAGACTGTTTAGCACTTGGTCATACTCCTCTGGACATTTTCCAGCTTTCCAGAATCCCTATTAGGGTGCAAATCAGGTTATCTGAAGTGAATTGCTGTAGTTATCCAGATGACTATTTGCAAGCATCAGCAGGACAGAAGGAGAGAGCTTGGTTTGCAGAGGCTTATTAGCCATAATGTGCTAATAAGGTGCTAATGGCAAATTCCACATCTCTCTCTTTTAAAAAAATTGTTCTCATAATAGCCCTTGCAGTGGTTTGTTCCAGTGCAAAGCTGAAACCTCTTAAAAATAACGAACCTGTGGGGAGACTAGGCTCAATCAGCAGCTAAGGGAAACTGACAACCTCATGAGTGCCACTTGGCATTGGATCAGGTAGATACACTGGGCAGAAAGAAGACAAAAGCAATGTCAAACTGATCAAAACAAATTTAAGCTGCTCCTGCTGATTGAACAACAACAACAACAAAGATGATTCCTTGCTCAAAAAAAAAGGCAATTCCACAACAGACCTCCCTGCATTGAGCTTTCTGTTGTGTAGTCACCAGGTTTTTAATTCAATTCATCTCCACCCAATTTGGTGTAAATGGCCAATGTAGTCATCCCCATATCCTCCTTCAGGTATATAAAAACTAAGCCCTTGTGTCAATATGAAATTATGGAATTTTTCATAATAGTGTCAGGGAGAGTACTGAGGGTGAAACTCTTTGATCTCTTCAGAGCACAGTGGTATACAGTAGAATGAACGGACTGTATTCCCATTGAACACATTTCATTTGAAATGAATGTGAAAGCATACATTTTGATCATCTGTAATATTTGCTGCTAGATGCACAGTGTCAACTACTGAATCAAGCATTAAAACCTTAAACAACAAACACAGAATCTGTATTCTGGGATTTGTTGTTTGGTGAAGCCTCTAGAATTGTCTGCTAGGAGCTCTGTTGTACTCCCCTCGACCACAGAAAAGAATCCTAAGTACCTCAGTGAACTTAAGATCTCAACATTTTGTAGAATATAGACATAACAGTTAAAGCAATATTGAACTGCTATAAATGCGTTGTGTAGGAATAATCCAGCCTTCCTTGGTAGAAAGTTCCACAGTTTGAAAATGGCCATTAAGAAAGCTGTTGCCTCACATTTATTTATTTATTTATTTATTTATTTATTTATTTATTTATTTATTTATTTATTTATTTATTTATTTATTTACGTGATTTATATCCCGCCCATCAGGTATATTTATACATCCCCACCAAATGTGCTTCCAATAATAGTGAGAGAAGAGTTCTCCTTAAAGATCCCACCACTGAAACCTTCACTCTTTGCCCAGTGCTCACCTCACCTGGTTGCTATGCTGCTCCTTTGTCTCTCTTTGCATCTTCTTGGCTTGACAGCCCAGCCATTGCCCCTCCTCTTTATCCCTGTTTGCTTGTTTACTCAGGTGCCCTCCCTTTTGCTTCCAGCTTCCTTCTCCTTCCATGTGGAAAAGCACCAAAGTCAATGCGGAAAGGAGAGGAGGCAGGGTGCCAGGCCACCCGCCCCCTTTGCTGCCGCCGACCAATCAGAGGAAGCAGGCCTGCCTTGCCCCAACGGGGGGGGGGCAGGGCAGAAGCAGGAGGAGGACGAGAGGGGAGGACATAGAACCTATTGTTAATTTATTTGAATCACACCACTGAAGACAGTGGCTAAAATCCTGTTATTTAACATACTAAATTACAATAGGTTTATTTAATCAAGAATCATTTGGTGAATCACCTCCAGCATAAGTTCCATTGATGTAAATGGACCTACTCTAATTGTGACTTAGTGTAGTAAGTCACCATAAGAGTAGACCTGTTTGCATCATGAAACTTATGGAGGAATTGCAAGTGATTTGGGAGATGCTTGATCTTGAATGATCATCTAAGATCCATTAGATTTACAAAATACCCTCTTCCTCCTAGAGATGATAACCTGTTTTGTTTTGTTTTTAATGGTGGTCAACAAATCTTGTCTGCATTTTGGGACTCAGTGAACCAAGGTGAACACCTGCTCTTGAACATATACACCACTGAGAAGGACCTGTTAATACAGATTATCCTTATAGGTACCAATTTAACATGAGAATGAGTCATGGGAGAAGGGGAGGTTCAGCCTGAAATGCTCAGAGATCAAATATGGTGCAGCTTCCAGGCCAAGGCTGGGATATATTCATTGTTCAGAGATAGGTTCTAACATGGAAGGAAAGGGGGGGGGGGCAGAAGCTGCATTCATCAGAACAGCAGATCAGGTAGAAATGCTATGGAACATGACTCCATTTAGACTCCTCACATGTATTATTCTAACAGTACAATAGAGATGGGCACAATTCAAGTCATCATGCTTTGTATGAAGCATGCTGTGCAGCACCACAGATGCCACTAATACTCATCAGCCTTCTCCCCAGCCAGTTGACCCACTCACCTTGTGCTGCATGCTGTCGGGGTCCTCCTTCTTTGGTGGCACTCTAGTCTGGCTGGGAACTCAGCCTGCCCTTCCCTGCCTCCTCTGGAAGCTGACCACTCTTGACAAGGAAGCAGGACAGGGATTTTCCCTGTGCAGCCAATGAGTGTTCAGCTGCCAGAGGGGGCAGGGAAGGGCAGGCTGAGTTCCCAGCCAGACTGGAGCACTGCCAGAGGAGGAGGATCCTGGTGGTGCAAGGTGCCAGGCAAGCGGGCCAGTTGGCCAGGGAGAAGGGGTCATTGTGGCACTTGTGCCATGTGGCGCCCTTTATACAAAGCTCAATAACTTGAGTCATGCCCATCTCTACAGTAAAAGAAGAATAATTGTTTTCTGTCAAATCAGTGAACATTTCCAGGGTTTTCCAGACAGAGAATACTCAGAAATAGTTTCCCAGTCTTTTCTCCTGGGGGAGCTATGGGACTGTGCAGCTTGCCCAAGACCACCCAAGCTGGCTCTTCTCCCAGGAGGCACAATAAGGAAATCAAATTCCTAATTTCTGGAACCTCAGCCACTTATCTAAGCCACTGAGCTGTTAATGATGCAGATCATAGGAGAATCAGCTTTCTGAGAAAGGAATAAAATAAAAAACAAAATTCTTATAGCATATCATCTGTGTAATATCTAAGAAAGTGAGCAACACTTACAAATGGTCATGCTGGCTGAAAGCTATAGTCCAAAAACATCACTCTTCTAGACTCTGTGAAGTTCTGTAAGGTCCTTTTGGGCAAACTGGGGTTCTTGTCAACACTGCTGTGTTAAAAGGTGCCATTGCTCCACAACAGGGATCAAACCTCTTTTTCTTGTTTCAGTGATAACAGTTTATAAAAACTCTTCAACACTGAAGGACACAATAAAGGACAGTGGAAAGACAAGAATCCAAAGCCGTTTACCACCCCAGAGTTATAAAAAGCTCAGTAACATATTGATCAAACATCAAACTCTTACCTCATTAAATTTAAAAACACAGTGACTCATGATCTGTAGCATGACAGCATTAGGTCTTTAGAATGTAAATGAAGCGGAAAATAGCCTGGCATTGGTACTTGTAATTCGGCTTTCTGGTTGCATTATCTAAGACTGTTGGATCCAGCAAATTGACTTTACCCTTGAAAAATAGTTTTACCCAGAAATAATAACTGTGATCCAGAGCATGTACGGGCAAAAGATCCATGGCCAGCTGTAGCAGAAGTGGTGGCGGGCGGGGGAGGGGGGCCTGGAAAGTTTCCTTTTTGCAATACAAGCCTCCTAGAATCCTTAGGATTTAGAAGACTTGTATTGCAAAGCTTTTGATTGTTGTGGCTGGGGGATTCTGGGTATTGCCTTCCAAAAAATCAACTTTTTCATGCTTGGACGAGACAGAATAGCTGAATGGAAGAAATATGGAGACAGTTGCAAGAGATTGTTACAGTATATCATTTTTTCCTTAATGATTGTTCCTTAATAATTGTTCTTATTGCTCAGTATTTATTCCCTGCTTTCTAGTTTATCAATTTAAACTAGATACCAAGCTTTATATAACTATGTGTTTTAAATTCTGCTAGAATTGTCATTTAATCTGTAGCCACCAAACACTCCCTGAAAAATGCTCTGAATCATGCTTTGGGGGCACTCCGGGGTGCAAAGAGCTTCCAAATGAGAAGAGGTCATCAATGAGATGACTTTCTGCCTACCTTTGCTACTTTCACCTGAAGAAACAAAAAAACAAAGCCATGCTTGAAATCAGAATGATACATATGGTAGATGACTATCAGGAATGCCGATCCCAAAGACTTTAAGCCTTATAAACCTTATGTCAAATGGTTCTTTTCTCCATAGATTCTCCCAAAGAAATAGGAGTTAGGAATATTGATTAGCAGCAAGTTCAGTACAGATATATATATATTTTTCTTTCTTTGTTACACTGATGTCCAATCGTTCCTTTAATCAGTGTAAGGAGGTGTATGTGGCCGCCCTCTTCTATGCTTTGTTGCCTAGGCCAGGCAGAAAGATAAGATAATTTGGTGAATAAACCAAATTATAACCCCTAGAGACTGCTAGGTCTTTGTATTGTTCTTCCCTCTGCCCCACAGCCAGAAAGAAACTTTACATTATGGTAGGGAGCAGGAGCCTTTTGGTCTGAAGGGTGTACAGATTTCAAGCACGCTATAAGGATGCTTGAAACTGCAGCCTCAGGAGAACCGAGATAACCTCTCAAACATATGTACCATGAATTGTTCACTTCTTGTCTACAATTTTTCTGTACTATCCATGAAGAGGTTCAGCTCAACCTGATGAAATGGGATTATTCAATTAAAGCTTGCAATTTGTTTGATATTTCTAAGTGGTCTAATAGAAGGCATCACCCTCACCGTATTTGTGTACGAACCACACAACCTTTTCCTTGTCCTTTCTGAAACCCTGAGTCTTTCAAGTGCCCGCAAAACACTGTGCTGCCACTACTCCAAATCTCAACAGAGATTTGCTGCACAAAGAGTGACAGCAGCCATTACTTTAGTGGGCTTAGACAAATTCTTTGGGGAGCAGGTCTCTCCATAACTAAGAAGTACACCTATTCTTTAAAAAGAGATACCTCTTTTACTCAGACATCTGTCCCACTCTGTTCAGCAGGATTAGTCCCAAATCAGTGAGCACAAGGTTACAGTTCTACACTAAATACAGATTTCCTCTTACCCTGGAGTAAATCTCACTGAACTCAATAGGTCCTGCTTTTTCATCAAGTGTTGGACTGCAATCTCAGCTATCCAAAGGTTTTGAGATATTTATTCGATGTTCCATTACTTGATGACTAAATAATCATTTGAAGCTGCTTTATTGTTGTTGTTTAACAGTGAGGAAATTCATCTTGAAAGTGCTTACAACCCTCCAATGGCACACAGCCCATATTATATACAGTAAACAGAGTAGGAAAATCCCATTGGTGGCCAAATCCCTATCTGAAGAAGTTCAAGCTACAGTACAGTTACCAGATCCTCGCTGAGAAATGTTGTCTATTCCTTAAAAGGTTGCAAGCACAAAGACTGAATGCCCAGTTACATTCTACTTCCCATCCCATTCTTACATGGTTCCCCCTGCCCACCATCTGCAGCTAAAAGAGAGAGGAGAAAGAGATGATCAGTGAAGGATGGGGATGAGAGCTACACTAGTGGTATCTGGTCATCATGCGTTTAAAATTACGAGTAGCATAGCATAGTGAAGATCTGGTATCCAAAACTGCTCCATTATCATGGACAAACCACTATCTGAGATGGCTTAGAGATGGTGGACTCCTAATCACTGCAGGAATTGGATCCTTTATTAAAACAGACCATTCCTGGAGACTGCTGGATCCAAAGGAATGCTAAACCTTTAGGGAGGGCTTTCTAGCTGCTAATGATCTTGTTAAAGTCTTGACAGAACTCTAGAATGGGAACACAATCTGGGAGGACAGGATGATGACTCCCAAAATAATCTCTCCTGAGTTTTCCTGGGGGGAGGGGAGAGAGAGATGACAAGAGTGATGATAGAATCTTTCTGAAGAGGCACACTGCTTGTCGGCCAGAATAGACTGCACTCCAAGTTTTCAAAGTTTGCCCCCAGAAAACCATAAACTCTCTTAAGGCATTATTTGAGTGTGCATAATAAAGACATGGGCAACAGACGTCTCACCCTACTCCATTCCTGAAGCAAAGGGTCTAATTTATGGGAGCTCACCAGGTGAGATAGAACCCTGGTTTTATAGCTTCCAAACTGTGTGTCCTCCATTGTGGGATATAAGTCAGGGTGGGAGTGTGACTGGCTTCAGAATACAGACTATGTGTTCTGCATTATCTGGACTAAATTGCAGTTTGTTTCCACACATTCAGTCTTGCTTTTAGGTCCTGTCTGATCCTCAACTTTGCTTATTCACCCTCCCAGGACCTAATGGAGACACCTAGACTCAAGCTGTGTGAGGTACAGCTCAAAAACAGCAACGCTGCTTCCTGGAGTTGGGTCAAATTCATGTTGGTAGCTTCAATGACACTGTCCAACTATCTCATCCTCTGTCATCCTCTTCTCCTCTTGCTTTCACCCTTTCCCAATATCAGGGGCTTTTCCAGGGAGTCTTCTTTTCTCATGAGATGGCCAAAGTATTGGAGCCTCAGCTCCAGGATCTGTCCTTCCAGTGAACACTCAGAATTGATTTCCTTTAAAATAAATAGGTTTGTTCTCTTTGCAGTCTAGGGGACTCTAAAGAGTCTCCCTCAGCACCACAATTCATAAGCATCAATTCTTCGGCGGTCAGCCTTCTTTATGGTCCAGCTCTCACTTCCATAGATCACTACTGGAAAAATAATAGCTTTGACTATGCAGACCTTTGTTGGCAAGGTGATGTCTCTGTTTTTCAAGATGCTGTCTAGGTTTATCATCGCTTTCCTCCCAAGAAGCCTCAAGTCTGAGTCCCTATTTTAAAAAAAACTTTTTTCCCTCCAGAAAAAAGGGAAGGGCGGGTAGATTCCAAGTTGTGAGTCGGGCAAAGTCATGGGGGGGGGGGGGAAGAGAGTTGAGTCTGAGTTGAGTCACTGGTGCAACTTAAGGCTGACTTGACAGCAAATCCCTCAATTCAAGTCCCCATCCCTGGTGGCACATAACACACTCAAACATGGATAGGATTGGCTGGGAAATATCCTCACTAGTGCCTTGTACAGACCCATCTCAACTTAGAAAATAAAAATGGCAGTGCAATATACTTCACATACACCCCTCATAACAGACATGGGGTTTTGAAAGTATTTGCACCATCAAACCAGCTATCACACACTAGGTATTCTGGGACATAAAAAGAAGATAAATTTGTATTTATCTCCCTGGAAAACATGTGTTGTATTTTCTGCTATTTAAAGCCAAGAGGTCAGGGAGGGAGTTATCTGAAGAGACATGTGCTGAATTATATGTTGATTGTGAAAACAGAAAGATGGAAAATATAGCCGTGCTTGCTAGTTCTGTGCCATAAGGTATATTACTTCACATCTCTATAAAAGTCATAATTCACAGATAGCATATTGGAGATGAGAACCTTTTTTCCCTTGATTATCTGGCTGTGCCTCCTTCTCTTCCATCATCCAGACTCTACATGGCTATTAGACAAAGTGTGTGTGATGAAAAATGGTGGCCTTGGACATTATATAAAATGCCCATTGCTCTGATAAATAGTCAGATCCTGCAAGATGCAGAACACCCACCATATTCTACTGAAGTCATTAGATGGGGTGGGGGAGTCTGTTTTGTGGAATGTGGAACTAAGAGGGGAAACCACTGATGAAGAGGCATCCTGCATTTCAAAAATGTAACAGTTGCCAAGTTTATGGATCTGAGTCTTTCTTTCTTTCTTTCTTTCTTTCTTTCTCATTTATGCAAAAGTCTGCATAAACAAGACTTTTGTCCAATCCCGATGGTTCAGGAGAAAGACATGAAGTAAATCAGAAGAGGAATTTCATATTCCTAGCAGTTGAGGACAGGACATTTTGGAGGGTTGCCATAAGTCGGAGGTGACTTAATGGTACACAACAGCAACAAAAACAACAACAACCCTATTGCAATCCTGGAAAGAATTACTGTACTAGGAAACAGAGTTGGACACAGATCATCAAATCTGATCTGGATTTGAATTCAAAGTTTTGGAACATATCCAGATTCAGTCCAGAGAAGCTAGATTCCTATTTTAATTCGGTTCCCAGATTTAAGTCAACTTCTTAGCCTCCCATTAATATGTATTAGAAAATCAAAATGGCTGTGACTTTTTTCCTACTATATACACAGAATTTGGAGAGACAACATACACCCCAAAGAAGGGAGTAAACCTACCAGATTTGCACACTAGGGGCCTGAAAGAAAGAAAGAAAGAAAGAAAGAAAGAAAGAAAGAAAGAAAGAAAGAAAGAAAGAAAGAAAGAAAGAAAGAAAGAAAGAAAGAAAGAAAGAAAGAAAGAAAGAAAGAAAGAAAGAAAGAAAGAAAGAAAGAAAGAAAGGGGAAAGGCTGAAACAATTTGCGGCCCATCTGATATGATTTATGCACAAAATATGAACAAATTTGCAAATTTGCTTCAGTAGCCCCAGAATAAAATCTGCTTATTCCACTTCAACCTGGATTTCTCAGAAATTGGTCTAAATCTATCCAATTCAGTTTGGAAATTGTGATTTGTCTGAATCCAGTGCACAGCCCCTAATGGGAAATAAAGGCATATCAACACAGAAGGTCTCGGGGCTTGTCCAGATGGAGCATTTCTCTGGCAAAAGTACCCTGTCCAACACTGGTCCTTTCACTATTTTTCCTGCCATCCAGATGACAGAAGGCCAGAAATGATATGATCAATGCCTTTTTTTTCCCAGCCTTCCAGACATTTTCATTCTTCCTCACACATTGGTTTCTTTTTGCTCCAGGATTTGTTCCGGGGAGCAGAGTTTAGGACTGCAGCATTTATTACAAACAGTTCATTTCCACACCAGAGGCTCCCAGTCAGAAGCTGTCAGTTATCCATTAGATTTAGCTTTTCAGATTAAAGAAGAAGAAGAAGAAGAAGAAGAAGAAGAAGAAGAAGAAAACAGGAAATGAAGTTAAGGAGGAAAAGTGGGTTTCTAAAGATATCTTTTCTAATGGAGTGATTTTTTTCCCTAAGACATGGATTTGCAGTGCATTGTGAATCATAGTCTTCTCTGGATTTCTTCCAGAGGAACTGTGACCAAATGTGCTCACTTAGAGCAACACTATTGCTCATCTGGTCACACCCTTTCTTATGAATAAATAGGTACAGCACTACAACATCTACAATTCTATGTTCTATAATGTTGCATATACTTCTTTTTAAAAAAAAATATTTTGTGTTCCTGAAACGTATATCACTACACTATTGTTTCATTGTCTGAACTTCAGAGGAACGGCTACTGTTGTGTATCACATGACTTTTCTAGTATATTGTGTCAGAATATACTGTATACTGTACATTTTTTCATAGTTTCTTGGTGGTGGTGGTGGTGGTGGTGGTGGTGGTGGTGGTGGTGGTGGTGGTGTGTGTGTGTGTGTGTGTGTGTGTGTGTGTGTGTGTGTGTGTGTGTGTGTGTGTGTGTGTGTGTGTGTGTGTGTGTGTGTGTGTGTGTGTGAAGCCTGCGGTAAGCAGATCTTCAGCAGGCGTGACATATCCTAACCCCTCTAACATACTGTAATGTAATCTTTTTGTTTCTCTAGAACATGTACTCACAAGATACACTTGAAGGCAGGTATGAAATGAGAATTCCTGCAAAAGTGACCTTGGGGCAATGTTTTTTATCTAAGTATGACAGTCGATACCTCAGAAGATTGACTCTTTGGCAAAAAACATCATGCTGGTTTTTAGACACTCGGTGCCAGATTTCCATCTTGGCTTCTGTTTTCGCAAAAACACTTTCCTGACTGCCAAAAAAACAAAGCAAAACAAAACAAAAAGCCGACCACATCCCCCAGTGCTTATGTTGTTAGAATTATGAAATGTCATGTACACAAATTATTTACATTCATATATTGATCTCAGGGAAGAGAGAATCAATATACAGTGATGCCTCGCAAGACGCATGCCTTGTGCAACAAAAAACTTGCAAGATGAAAGCGTTTTGTGATTTATTTATTTTTTGGGGGGGTGACTCGCAAGATGAATTTTTCTATGGCTGTGCTTCACAAGACATTTTTTTTCAAACCATTCCTATGGGAAATGCATTGAAATTCATTCATATGGGAAAATTTGCAAGATGAAATTTTTTGCAATACGAAATGACTCGTGGAACAAATTATTTTCATCTTGCGAGGCATCACTGTAGTGTAATGGTTTGATCGTATCTGCCAGCCCAGCCTACCCTACACAATTGTTTTCAGCATAAATTAGAAGAAAGCCATGTAAAGCAGCCAAGAACATTGCTTCTACTGTAAATGAATTAATGGTGTTGACCAGAATCGTGTTGGTGTTTACATAAGGTTTTCATAGCTTGCCATCGCTAACTGTGGCCAGTTGCCATGGCGTGTTTCAGTCACTTGTCTGTGCAACTGATATACAGTATAGCTCAGCAGTTAGCAGCAGTTAGCTTCAGCAAGTTATGCAAGACTTACTTTCAGGAAAGCCAATAGGATTCCAGCCATTTTATCATGCTTGAAGGCTTCTGTTCATACTCAATTCAGATGCCTGTTTTGATCTTGAGGTTTTACTATCACCTTTTATGAGGGTTGCCAGAATAACTAGGGGACAACTTCAAAATTTAATTTCTACTTCTCCTTTCTAAAATCCCACTTCCACTAGCTGCATTTTTGTTTCACAGCTATGCTCTACACTCATAGCATACAGTTTTAGCATACATAGCTACACTCATAACATACCTGCCTACTGTTTTTCAGAACTGTAATAGGGACAGACTTTTATAGCTAAGTTCCGAAGTGTTTATCTTTGGGCAAAAGAATCAAGAATTGTTTAGCCAGAATAGTTACTGATGATATTTGCTTGAGGGTTCCCATGAATTGTAGTCTAATAAGCCAAATCTTCTGTTTTCTGCCTCTTAATAAATTCAGATATGTTCATCTCTTATGCACATTTACTAGGGGTAAGAACCCATGCAACTTTGTACGAATGCAGATATATCTGAATAAACCATTCAAAGGATCATTCCATACTCCCAAGAAGAGTATATGTAAAATTAGTTTTTTTAAAAAAGATGTTATAATGTCCTTATCGTTGCTTGAAATGTCTTTGCAGAAATCTAAGTTTCACAAAAAGCATAAGCCCAATGTGCTTGATGACGACGATGATGGTGACAAGGATGATGATATACAGCCAATAATTTATCCCAATAAACCCATGCTTATCTGATATTGTTGAAGACTTTTTGTTCTGGATCTCCAAGGATAGCTGCTGGCATCTGGTGAAGACTATTTTTCAGTGACGATTAAAAAGTAAACATTCACACTTTCTTCCTGATTTGTGTTCTGGAGTTGCATGACAAGGTGTTTGTAGTAACCAGCTTTTCCCCCCTTGGAACATACCCTGCTGCTAGGCTGAATCTCATCCTTCTTGTTGCCATAACAGAAGTAGGTCCAAATGTTTTCCATTAATCAAGATTATCAAGAATGTATGGTCTGTGAAGGAGGTAGGCCACATGGATATCTAGAAAGAATTTTGCATGCTGGAATGTCTAGTTGTTTAGTAGTTTGCTGTTCTGATAGGCACAAACTGGTTGACATCCATTCTGAAGAACGCCATTGTACTTAATGTCCACTTATTGCACAGCTGTTTGCATCAGCATTAACTTTTGTGGATTTGTTGGCATCATAATACATTAATTTTAGAATGTTGAAAATCAAATTTCTGAGCTGGTCCTCAAAACTTTGTTGGATTTCACAAGTTTAGCGGATATACTTTTGTGGGGATTCCATGTATCTGCATAGCTGATTCAAGAATCCCTGTAGTATTTATCCATGTCTAATGGTGTTTACTTTGCCTTAGCACAGCTGGTCCCAAGAACTCTCTTTCTTTAGTGCACACACTTATTTATACTCATGCACTCAGTTCAGGCTGAAAGCACCATGCTGTTGTGTTCTTCCAAAGGTGTGCCATGTATTGGTGTCCATGAAAATGTTGACACCATTTATGTGTGTACCACAATAGAGTGTGTGTAGTCAATAGAGTAGTCTATTGACTAGATGGGCGGGATATAAATTCAATAAATAAATAAACACCTGAAGATACGGAACAGTGATTCTTGCACTAGTCAACTGTTAGTGGGTAACGAGCCAACCTTGTGAATCATGCCTAAGCAGTATAAAGATCTGCCGTGGTGAATGACAAGCACAATTATGGCTTCCTTGACAAATGACTCATTTCACCACATCATTGGTCAGCTATTCTAATGACATTAGTTCTCCTTGTCCAAATAAACTGCAATGGGATTATCATATTCTGCTGAAAGCATTTAATTGTGTAAATTAATTTTAAGTTGCAATATCTTCAAAATGAATACTCAGATCTCTCAGGGGCCATAGTATTATGCACACATCTAAGCTATTATTCCCACTAATGGGTGCTGATATTTCTACAAACAGTGTTAAGATGCATCATCAACTTTAATGAAAGAAAAAATATTTTTAAAGACTCAGACAAGTAATGAAGATAATATACTCAACAGTGGACAATTATTTAGGTTATAATTCAAAGAGTCATATGCACTCACAGGACATTACATTTTCATTGTTAATTACTGATCTTCAGGGCCTTGATTTAAAACCGGTTAAACTGCACTGATGTCACGGTGGCTGCAGTCACAGTATATCAGTTGAGATATTTTCTGGATCTGTTTGAAAATCTCCCTGGAGTTAAGGGGTATTACTGCAGATTACACAGACATTTTATTACAGCCATTATTACTACCGTCATGTCACGAAGAGCGCACATCACTGGATACAAATCACAGACTTGGGTCCCCAAAAACCATCACACCAAACTGCTCCAGCATCTTTGCATTGGCTTCCAATTATCACTACAAACTAATAAACAGATGATGATACATACACTAGAGATTCTACTATATACGTAGCCCATGATGATCTCTTAAATGTCAATTTGTAAGTATTAGAGTAGCTCTGGGTTTGATACACTGATGCCTTCGAGCTCAGTTACTCAGCTATCAGAACTGAAAGCACTATGCCCACCTCTTTTGAGTGAACTGGAACCCTTAGACATGCTTGTTGCTATGGTGGACTTCTACAGTCTCCTGAGAGACTTTTCTGCCTATTGTACACATGGGAAGCCCTGTAGCTTCAGACTGCATTTATTGGCAAAGCTATGTTCTGATTAAGGATGTCTGCCACCCAGTGAGTGAAGATAGTACTACAGATTTCAAACTCAGCCATGTTTTAATTAATAAACATTATTGCATATATTTTAAGAATCCGATAACCCCCAGTACACATTCTTAGAGTCTTTCAGTATACATGCCAAGTTTAGATGCCTAGGTGCTATGGTTTGTGAGCTATGCATCTAACAGGCAGAAAGACACACATTTTCTTTAATTATTACAGGTTTCATAGGAAACTACCCAAACTATATCAAACTATATGTTCATCTAGAGCAATACACTTTATTTTAACTGGCAGTGGTTCTAAGATGCCTGAGTGAAGGCCTTTCTTGCCTCTACCTAATCCTTTTTAAACCACATGATCTACCACTGATCTATAGTCTCTTTCCTGTAGAGCAGTGGTCCCCAACCTTGGACTACAACTCCCAGAAGCCTTCACCACCACCTCTACTGGCCAGGATTTCTGGGAGTTGAAGTCCAAGAACATCTGGAGACCCAAGGTTGGGGACCACTACTGTAGAGGACCTTTGTCCTGATACTAAATGTTTAGATTAGACAAGATAATTTTAAAACTTATTTTTATAAACAATTCATTTGTGCGTGTGCGTGTGCGTGTGCGTGTGCGTGTGCGTGTGCGTGTGCGTGTGCATGTGTGTGTTGTCTCTATCTTTATACCTAAAGATAGATTGAGCCAGAATGGGGATCATAAATAAGGATGCATTAATCAGATAGACGTCTGTAATGCTCACCCAACACACTTTGACTTATGGAGTCCAGACACTGCTCCCTCCCCTTGCTATGAATAATGGTCTTAAATGTCTTATTGTGCCATTCAGCCACCAGTTCCTGCCTGGCATCTGTTTCTTCACATTTTCACCCAAGCTGCCATGTCGAAACAGATTCTATCACTCTGTTTCATGGCAAGGTGGACCCGTATACAATATTATATGATGCATTTTGTTTCCAGTAACATCTGGTCAGAAGCTTCTGAAAGCTCTTAAGCACAATATGGCGTAAATACAATAGCCATCTCATCTCATATGTCACTTGCTGTATCTTAATATGTGCTTGGCAAGAAGGTATCATCACTAGTACCTTTTGATTAGATCTATTCACCTAGCAGTTGGGTCTCTCTTTTTTAATACACTGTAACTGCATTAACGTGGTGGCGCTGTGGGCTAAACCGCAGAAGCCTGTGCTGCAGGGTCAGAAGACCAAGCAGTCGTAAGATCGAATCCACGCGACGGAGTGAGTGCCCGTCGCTTGTCCAAGCTCCTGCCAACCTAGCGGTTCGAAAGCATGCAAATGTGAGTAGATCAATAGGGACCACCTCGGTAGGAAAGTAACAACGTTCCGTGTCTAAGTCGCACTGGCCATGTGACCACGGAAGATTGTCTTCGGACAAAACGCTGACTCTATGGCTTGGAAACGGGGATGAGCACTGCTCCCTAGAGTCGAACACGACTGGACAAAAAATTGTCAAAGGGAACCTTTACCTTTACCTTTAACTTTTTTAAAAAATGGATTCCTTAATTTAATCATTCCCTTTCCTTCCAGTGTTCATTTATGAATGCCATTGCTTACACAGTGAAAATGGCAGTACAGAGATGTACTGTTATACTTTTCTACAAAATATACATTATAGAAAACCTGCCATAGGGGAAAAATAAATAAATAAAGAACAACAACCAGTTTTCAGGGACTAAAGCCACCAGCTCTCCCCAAACAATCCAGTGAGTACTGAGGATATTTCAGGAAATGAAGAGTGACTATTAGGACACAGAACAGAAGTATTATGGGAAAGAGTATTCTGGAAGAGGGCAACATTATTTTATGGTAAAAATAGATTCCATTGATACCAATGAGATTTGCTTTCAAGGAAATACACTTTGGAGCCACATATGGCTAGCATTCAAGGTAATTTGTCCTTGAAAGTACATTGAAAGAGAGGGAGGGAGGGAGGGAGGGAGGGAGGGAGGGAGGGACAGTGTTTCCATTAGCGTATAGGGCGGGGTGAATACTCACAAACCAAGAGCAAAATGCCCTTCAATGTGATTAGGATACCTATGTACTAATGTTGCAGTATTTTAACAGAATAACAGAATTGGTTTGTCAATATGGATCAACATGGCTGCCTGCATTTTTAAACTATCCATCTTGGGACAGATGGGTATTGGTCTCTCACAATGAACACCTGAATCTAAAAATTGATCACTAAATCACTGGTGATGGATCATACTTTCCTCCTGTTTCCCGCATAAGCAGGATCTCCTTGAATTATCCTAATCTGGTCAGCTACCAATGCTGCCTGCATGAGCATTCTGCCCCTGCCTTCCAGGTGATCAGGTAAGTAATGTAGGCTCCGTCTTCTAGACACCCTATTATTCAGTCTCTGGCTGTCTCAGAGGCAACTCCCTGGTCTTACTCTGAGAAGCAATGTTGTTACAATCTCTTCAGAAATGTGATCCTGCTAGTTCCGTAACGTGGATGCTTAAGTACCATGGAAGTGCATAAGTTGGGTGATAGGGCTAAGGCGTTTAGAGCAGGGTAGGGAAACTTTAACTGCCCAGACATTCTGAATTTCAGCTTCTGGAGCCTACAAGTCCAAGAGTAAGAGATTATCTGAATTGTAGTATGAAGTGGTTCCCAACTTTGGGTGACTCCTGTGTTTTTTTACTGCAATTCCCAGAAATCCAGGGCAGCACAGCTAGTGGTAAATTGAGGCCCAAGAACTCCTGGGTTACCCAAGACTGGAAGCCACTGGCATAAACTGTAGGAAAGACCAAAGATTATCTGCATCCAGTTTAAGATTATTGAAGAAGAAGAAGAAGAAGAAGAAGAAGAAGAAGAAGAAGAAGAAGAAGAAGAAGAAGAAGAAGAAGAAGAAGAAGAAGAAGAAGAAGAAGAAGAAGAAGAAGAAGAAGAAGAAGAAGAAGAAGAAGAAGACACACAATACTTCCACCTTCCATGTTTTGCTTCTAGTAAACAGGACGGAAAAAGGCAACTTTTTAAAATCAGATCTCTACCTTTGCATTTGATTAACACAGGAAAATCCTATACATCTATTCAGAAGTGTATTGCATTAAATTCAATGGGATTTAGTCCCAAAGGAGTCTGTGTAACATTACAGCTCTAATTACTACTTTTCCATTTGAGTAAATTAACAAAAATGAAATCACTGCAATCCAAAGCTGTCATCTATAATTCAATACAGAGGTAAGTACATTTATAACCAGTCATTCCAAAGGATACCTAATTCTGTGTTGGATTCTGACTCTTCTTTGTAGGAGGCACCGTAATTCAGCTTTCAGTTATCTAATAATGGAAAATAAAACACAGGCCATCTAGGGGAGCTCAAATTGGAATTCCCTGAACTGCATTTATATGCTGAATCAACAACAATCCCTGGAAGAACCCTGGGCACCTGAATACAAAGATATAATATAATACCTTACTAATATCGTGTTTCGGTTTCTTCGTGTTTCTATTTTTCCTCAGGAAAAAACAAGGACGGCATCTCTGCAGTCTTTTGGCTACGCAACTGCAGTCCCCAAACTCTGGCATTTGTCTTCCTTTGAGCTCTTCCTGCTTCATCCAGGCTGTTATCATCCTTCCCACTGCATCCAACCCCCAAGTCTACTTTTGGTACCCTGGAAACCTATCCGTAATGTACACACCCAGATTCTGCATGGCAGGGGGTGGGTGGAGGGGCAAGCTGAGGCATCATAGCCACAGAACAAAGCGTCTCTTAGAGCAGCCCCCATGGAAGGCCAACTCGAAAGACCTCTCGGCGAGAAGAAGAGGAAGGGGTGGAATGTGTGCAGGAGAGAAGCAAAGCCGTTCAGCAAACTTCCCATATGTTTGGCTCCTACTATAGGTTGTGCACAAAAATTCCACCCCATCACCCCTCTTTAGTGACTTAGCCCTGAATATATAAAAGTTTGAGTGCCTCATTTATCACTTAAGATTATTCCCATCTTTGTTAAGACAGCGTTTTCTCTCTGCTTCTGATTTCCACCTACCTAAGAACCTGTATCTTTCACCTACAAATAGAAACAAGTCTGAGTGATACTGTAGCTAGACACTCTTTTCTCTCTTTTTTTTAAATGGAGGCATTCACTGTTTTGTGTGTGTGTGTGTGTGTGTGTGTGTGTGTGTGTGTGTGTGTGTGTGTGTGTGTGTGTGTGTGTGTGTGTGTGTGTGTGTGTGTGTGTGTGTGTGTGTTTCTTCCCAAACATCCTGTAGGCGGTCCTTGATGTAAGCTGAAACCACCACAACGCTGGATAGAGCTTCATTTGAATGTCTGCAACCTCATCCCACATTCTATCTCAAGATTCTCATCATGACTTCAAAGTGAAATCATCCTTCCCCTCCCCCATCTTAGTATCTTCATTACACTTCAGCTCTTGAAGAGATCTGGAGGTCTTGACCGTGAACTCTGCACTATTTTGTGACCTTTAATATGGCTTAAGAAATGTTGGGCCTTTATTTAATCAACCTTAAAGATGTGGAATTTGATTAAAAAGCAATTAGACAGCTTTATATAAACAAGACTTTTGGAGTATTGTTATATGTGATGGTGAAAGTAAGTAGTATGTTTCCTGCTTCTGCAATGTAAAGGTAACATTTCTATTTTGTACTACAGTGGTTCCCAATCTTAAATAACCTACAGTAGATGTTATTGGACTGCAATTCCCAGAAGCCTTCACCACTACTTTTGCTAGCCAGGGTTTCTGAGAGTTGCAGTCCAAGAACATCTGGGTTGCCCAAGGTTGAGAACCACTGGTCTGGAAGGAAGATTTGATTTTTAGTGTACCTGTGACTGTATAACTCTCTGAAGAGTAACAGGATGACTTTCTCATTGTTTTTTCCTATATGAGCATTGCTTACACCTTTCCCAATCTCACCACAACCTTACATTGAACTTCACATATTGCATATGCTTACTGTAGAAAACCGATGCTGACTGGAGGCAGTCTTTATGATTTAAAATAGATTTCTGTTTTGCATGTACCATATTCGCACAACAACCAAAATGATGGTCAAGAGGTTCAAAGCTATGTTGTAGTACAGGGGTTCCCAAACTGTGTGGTATGGCTCTAGAGGGTGCTTGTGAAACCCAGGCAGGGACGCCATGGGAAAAGGGATGTAACATAGAGCTGTGAACATTTTAGAGAAGCTGTTTATAATGCTATTATTAGATCCTCTATAGCTTTCAAAGCTCTATGTCTAACAGGAAGTGGAGGCCATGTGCCCGCCTCTCCTTTCCCCATCTCTATGGTCTCCAGTGAAAGTGCTTGCAGGGTAGCCTTTGGAGTTTCCTGTGTCAGGACCTGGAAGGAGGTCAGTCCTCAGGGAAATGGATGGGGAGGAGACGGGATGGCTTGAGGAGGGTCAAGATCCTGCTCCTGCTGGGAGAGAGTGCCCTGATGGCCCCTCCAAGCAAGGGGTGCCACTGCCAGTGTTCAGCAAATGAAGCCACAAGGCCAAAATTTTGGGGAACCACTGCTGTAATATGCGGTGCTGCAATGGCTAAACAGCATGCTCTGAATCATGTTCAGCCAGAAGTAAGTCTCAACAAAAGTGAGGTTTTCAAAGTGCAGTAGCCCAGTCCTGGCCAAGTTCAATTAGAAGCCCCATTGATTTGATTGAGACATTCTCCAGGAAGTGTATTGAGTGCTGGGAAATAGTTGGGTTAAGAAGGTATGGTTGCTGTTGTTCTTGTACATTTTTTAAAAAGCAAGCCTGTGATTAAAATCATAATTATACACTAAGGACAGGATCCTGTTACCATGGTTTTAATCCAGTTACTAGTCCAGTTGGGGCAGATCTCTTGACTCAGTTGCTAAATGGTGAATCAATACTTACGTAGATCCCAGTGGCCAGAATCTCACTGATGATTTATACTTGAACAAGGAAAAATGTGCAAGTTGCCATACCAAGTTGCTGCCAACTGACAAGTGGGGTGCCCCAGAATGCAACCAGCTCCTAGTTCAGGAGTTTGTTGTTACAGACTTACATGGTTCCCCTTAAGTGCAAACTGCCCAAAGGATTCTAGCCAGTGATCCACTTGGTTGGCTCCAGCTGGGAGGAGCCATTGGAGAGAGGTCCATGCTCCCAAACGAAAGAGTAGCAAGTGTAAAACAGGACTTGTGCTTTCACTGAAGCTAATCATGCTCTACAGCAGTGGTTCTTAACCTTTGTTACTTGGATGTTTTTGAACTGCAACTCCCAGAAACCCCAGCCAGCACAGTTGGTGGTGATGGCTTCTGGGAGTTGCAGTCCAAAACTCCTGAGTAACCTGAGGTTAAGAACCAGTGCTCTACAGACTGTTGAGTTAGGCCAGGAAAAGAGCAGGGTTCAGGGGCCCACTTGGCCATAAAGCTCATTGAGCCACAGAGCCCCCTTGGGCTACTTAACACCTCCAGGCCTATTCTATCTGACAATGTAGTGTGTGGCGACAAAAAGGAGACGGCCTGAAAGAGAGGTGGTCTAAAAATGTAAGCAGCAAATAAAACCAGCAAATAACAAACGCTCCAATCACCCGCTTGGATTTTGGCCCTGCTCTGCCCAAATGGGCTTGGGGCTGCCAACCCCTGGCACACAGCTGAAAATCAAGAGGTAACATACCCACTTTCAGCTCTTTTCCGAAGACCGTCCTCTCGCCCAAGGCCGAGCAATTCCACCGCCCATTGCGGAACTGGAACTGGCATTCGTTGATGCCCATTTGGGAGCCTTCGCCGATCACGATGATGGCATCGGGTCTGCTCTGGCAGATCGCCCTCTGCCGAGGAGCTAAACCCGGGATCTTGTTACAGATGATGCTGGCTCCCAGAGCCACGACGGAGGAAAAGCCCCTAAAACAAAAGAAAAGGGGGGGCGGGAGAGAGAGAGAGACTGAGAAGTGTTGCCGTAAGACCATCTTAGGGAAACACGTGTGCACTTAAACACACACGTACACACATCCCGCCCCGCACGGTTCGTCATCGGTGTCAACCGACCCCTAAAGAAGGCTCTTCAAGTTGAAACGGCTCTTTGGAATGAGCTCAAAGTGGCAGCAACTTGATCAACTTCAAAGGACAGACACAGATGCCTTTTTTTTTACCCTCGGAGCTTCTGATCTGCCCATCAAGGCTCGACAGTAGCTTATCATCGAGTCTCTGTGTGTAAACACGTGCGCGCGCGCGCACACACACAACACGCGCGCCCAACTAGATAGAAGTAGTGTAACTTTTCACCAGTCCAAATGGCTTGGAGCTTCATTTGCGACATCTACCTCTCCTGCCACGAGAGCTAAATAAAAGGAGTACTGGATCACAGTCTGAGAAAGTTCTTTTCTGAACTACAGGACCCAGAATCCGCCAGGCAGCACGGCTATGGGCGTTGTAGTTCAGAAAAACAATACTTTTCAGTAGTTCAGAAGTAACTGGACTACAGGTCTCGGAATCCTCCAGGCCTTATACTCCATTAAAGTAATTTTTTCCCAGCGTTGCCCTTTTCTCTCAGGCGTCCGCTGCTCACCCCAAACCCACACCCCCCCAGCGTTAAAGTTTGTTGATGTCAGCCGGCAGGCCGTGGCACATACTCGAGCCAAACCGAAAACATCATTTTACTCCATGCAACCCAGAGGACATGCCCGACGCTGCGCCGCCACTTGTCCGTCGGTCTCTCAGTCTGCCGGCCTACTTGCCTGCCGGCCCGTCCCGGCGGTCCCTCCCTCCGGAACCCGGGCGGTGATTTAAAACGATGGGAGAGCAGGAAGAGGCGTATCGGATTTGGGGGAGGGGGGGAGGCACCTGAGCCTTACACACACACACACCACTCCCTCTACACAGGCGATCCCTGGACGCGTGTGCGTGTTGTCCGCCCACATCAAACACCAAGAGGTTGCCAACTCCCTGATAAGCTCAATGAAAAAGCTCCCGGCCATCCGCCGCCTTGCCTCCTAGCACTCGCATCGCAGGCAAAAAACTCAGGATCGCGCGTGCGGTTCCAAATCCTGGGCTGCGGGAGCGCCAGGCCTCTCTCAGAAAGGAAAGGAAGGGGGTCGATCTTCCAGGAACGGCCTCACCTCCTCCTTCCACACGCCTGCCGGCGTCATATAACACACACTTCACGTGCCTGCGGTAGCTGTTGAGGAATGCGATACAGTACATATGACACAGAACGCACCTGTGTTATGTGTGCGCGCCCTTGCGCGCTCGTGCTTGAGCCGGCGCTCACACACACACACACACACACCAGGCACTCGGGCCAGATTGAGGCGTGTATATTATCATTTCTACGGTACTTTAAGCACACACACGCCATCTCCAAGGCGCGCTGTTTGAATGAGCGGACCGGGAGAACATGAGCGACCGGAGTATGTTTGATGGTAGGGTTGGTGGTCCATGGAAAGGAAGGAAACCCGCTTTCAGGTGGAGGATGGGCTGAAAGGAATACGCCAGCCTTCGCGTTTGGGGCCACCTGAGCCACTAGGTGGTGGTGGGGGTACCGTCCAAAGTCAGAAAGGAGCTGTGGGTGCAGAAGGACCCGAGACCCACCAGTGATCTCCGGGGAGCGCTGACCAGCCACCGAAAATGCGACTTCTCAGTCTGTGGCTTGCGGTGGAGCCACCGCAGTCACAGAGAGAAAAGTCCATGAGCTCCGCTCTGGAAAGGTCGAAATTAAATCAGGGAAAGTGTTTCCCCAAGGTGCCTCCGAGCATGTGCAAAGCGCTTCCCAGTTCCTTCCCCGCGCAATCACAGACAGACAGACAGACTCTTCTCAGTAGGCGGAAGGCTTGCACCCACCTACCCCCTCTCCTCCCCCACCCCCTCGACAAATGACCCTAAGGATCTCCTCGAGAGAAGGAGGAGGGGGACGCGGCCGTGCGCGATCCGCCGCCCCAGCGCTCCCTCGGGCGCCCGCCCCTGCTTTGCCCGGCCGTCTCGAGAGCAGCGGGGCTCACTTTCGGCAGCCGGCCCGGGCGATCCGGCCTCGGAATGGCCCAAGGCTTCCCGGAGCCCATTGCCATTCCGGTCATGCCTCTCGCTTTCTCGCCTTTCCCTCGAGCCACACACTTCGGATTTCATTGGGAACCAAGAGCAATACGAATCGTATTCTTAACCCGGGCTTTGAAGAAAGGAGAAAGAAAAGAAAAACAAGCCACCTTTCAGACTTTTCCCCAAGTTGGTGAATACTAACAGGTCTGGGCACGTTGGGCGCACCGTGTTTGCACTGAAAAAAAAAAAAGGGGGGGGGAAGCCGGAGACTTGCAAGACAGACAGAGAGAAAGAGAGAGAAAGAAGAGACGACTTACCCAATTTTTATATAGACAATCCCTAGACTCAAAAAGATGTGGAATATCCAGCGTCTGGTTTTCCTGTTCATATTCCTCGTTTGTTGTTGGTTTTCAGACCAACATGCGAAATGATGTCTTTAAGCAAACAAAAACCAAAACAAAAGAGGGGGGGGCGATCGACCTGGTAGTTTTGGGGAGCCCCCTGGCCGCCCCTCCTTCTTTCCCCCCTCTTTCTGCGGTGGTCAATTTCGCGGTGCCTCAGACAGGGCAACGCCAGGTCACCGTCGCGCAGACAAAACAGGCCGGCCCTCCTGCGAACCGAGCCACCCGGAGCGAGCGGGCTGGGTGCGTGCGTGTGTCTCTGTGTGTCTGTGTGTGTCTGTGTGTGTCTGTGTCTCTCTCTGTGTGTGTTTGTAAATCCCGAGCGGCGATCACACCAGAGCCCTCCAGCGGGTCTCTCTTCACCGCCTCTCTCTATTCCGGATTTGTATGCCTGTCACACGTAACCCTTGAGAGCGCGCTAGGGGAAAGGCACGGGGGGCTCCTCGGCTCGCTCCCGGCTCCTCTTCGCGGCGGCGGCGGCGGCGGCTCGGGAGGCTTTCCCCTCAGGTTCAACGTTACTGTCTATTTTCTTTCCCTCCCTCGCGCTTCTCCTGCTTCCTTGGGCGTGTTCTCTCCGGAGGAGGGAGTCGTCCAGCCGGGGGTAGGGTGGGAAGGGAAAGAAGGGAGCGCGTTTGGGGCTGGGGTGAGTGAAAGGACGGGATGGCGGCGGCGGAGGAGGAGGAAGCGCGCGCACCGATCACCTGCTTTGCAAGCAATAAAAGCAGTAGCGCCGGGAGCGGTCTCACAAGTGGCTCTTCTCCCTCCGCCGAGAAGGAGGGTTTACGGATGCTTCCCCCAGGCTGGCCGGGGCGGGATCAATGCCTGATCAATGTCCACTTTCTACGCGGCTGGTCCTCACCGAGAACCCCATGGGCAGGCTCCGACCCGTCCAGCCCCTCCATCATCATCCTCTCTCTCTCTCTCTCTCTCCATCCATCCATCCACAAGCACGCTTATATACGTTCAGGCTTCTCTTCGCGTGGATTCCGATGCTCCGCGTCCTTTCCTCCCGCTTTTCCTCCCAGCCAGGCCAGGTTCACCTGCCCCCTGCCCGGGGACTTCTCTCCCCCTCGCAGCCCTCTTTGCTCCTGAAGGGTCTCGAAGGCTGATCGAGCGGAGGCGGGAGAGGGACCTAACTTCCCCGGCCGGCAGGTGTGCGACCTGCCCGAGCTTTGCCCACCCCCACCCCACCCCCGCAGTCCTAGGCACGCTCGTCACCCCGAGCAACCCGATGAGGTAGGTCTTCGGGGCTCTCGACGGCTGCCTTTGGCGGCCCTCTGAGGGGGCAGGGGTGTTTTACGTGTGGCCCCCTCCCCGTTCCAGACTCGCCGATCTCCACCCGGGACTGAGCCCACGCTCCCTTATCTCATCCCGACGAGCCTCATTTCTTAGGTAAAAGACACAAAAGAGGGGGCGCAGGAATTGTAACTGTGTGTGTGTGTGTGTGTGTGTGCAGGAGACACTAGTTGATCACCCCGTTCTGACATATAGGACTCACACTCAACACCACACAGTCGGTCTGCCCGCCTATACTTAAAACGATCAATAAACCTGGTAGGGGAGGGGCCAAGCACCTCCCTCCCCCCTCCACTCCGCGGACACACCGGGCACTGGTGAAGAGGGAAGGGGACGTGTGTGGGGGGGGGGATCGGGAGGGAGGGAGAGCTGCGCGCAACATCCGCGGCGGCGCAGCCCGCGGCTTGCTGGGCAGGAGCGCGACGGGCTCGCCTGCGGAGTTCCGCGCACCCAGAGACAGCCAGGAGCTCGGGACCCTTTAGGACGGTCCCATCGGCCGCCTCCCGTCCCCCAGACGAGACTCCCCGACAGGCGCGGGCCCCCGAAGCAAAAGCCTATGGTTGCTTCGCCCCTTTGGCCGGCCTTTTGAGCAACTTGCCTGTGAGAGGATTGCCTCCCCTCCTCCCCCCCCCCGCCCGCAAAGCCCGCACCCAGGACCCGGGAGGCGGTGGGGGGCGCCTCTCGCGCCCAGGGAGCCTGCCAGGGGGTTCCCTGGGGCCCGGGCAACCCGGAGCACCCCTGCAGCCCCGCAGCGGGAGGGACGGGCAGCGCTGCGCGGGAGATGCCCGCTGTCCTCCGCCGCCTCTCCTTCCTCCCGACCGGGAGAAAGCGCACCCGCCAGAAACGCGCCGGAGCCCTAGCACGCGTCTACTCTCGGACCCATCCCCGGCCCGGCCGCCGCTGTGGATGCCCTGGGCCATGATGGGCCAAGGGAGCGCCCCCCTCCCCCGCCCCCGCCCCCTCCCCCCCGTCGCCAGGACTCCGCTTCGTGACCTGGCGTGGTAGAGCGAGCAGCATAAGGGACTGGAAGACTTGGGAGAGCTGGATTCCAGTTCCGATTAACGGAGCCAGGAAACTCATTGGGTGTTTTCAGGTCAGGCACTTTCTCTCTGGCAGGCCTACCTCGCGGGGTTCTTGGGAGAGCGAAGCGGCCCGGAGGAAAGCCGTGGTGGCAGCTTTAAGCTCGCTGCAGAAAAGTCGGGGTACAACGCAAGGATCGGCCGATCTTTTCTTCTTCTTCTGGGTCCCCTTAGCCCCCCCCCCCAGCCTAGCCCACCCCTCCCATTGGCCTGCCGGCCTTTCCCAATATTGGCGGGGATTATTTGTCCCCTTGGGTGCCTGTCCGACACCCCCAAACGCTTCTCGTCCCCGCCCAGTGCGCTCTTCGCCCCCCCCCCGTCTCTCCCTCCCCGGCCCGCGCCTGGCGCGTCCGCTTTGTTTCACAGAGAAGGCAGGCCTTTGTGTGAATCTAATAACAGCGGGACCTGACGCTGCCAGGGTGATACTTTTGTCATTATCCCCCTTATCGCACGCACAGAAAGGGAGGATTCCTCGTATGATAACAACCGGGGTGTGGCGGCGGCGGCGGCGGCGCTGGAAAGCGGCGCGGCTTTGGGCTTTGGCCGGGGGAGGGGGCGATGAGTGAGCGAGCGAGCGAGCGAGAGACTTTTTAAAAGAAAGAAAGAAAGAAAGAAAGAAAGAAAGAAAGAAAGAAAGAAAGAAAGAAAGAAAGAAAGAAAGAAAGAAAGAAAGAACTCTCCTATGTCCTATTACACAAACAGGTGATCCCCAATATAAACTACAGCAGTTTGACAGAGTTATGAGCAGCGAGGTAATTTACAAATACTTTTAATTCCACTCATCTGACAAAACGCCTGAGCACGATTCTCTGTCCCTGGAGGGCAATCGGAGCTGTTTACTACTGTAGGCTCCACATTCCAAAACACGGGCTTATGAAACGGCAGGTTCCTCCCCCACCCCCTCCGCCTTCTCTTTCCAGGTAGGGCTGGGCCACCTGATCTGGGGCAGCGGGAGAGAAGGGGACAACTGCGCGCTGCATATATGATATGATATCATACGATATAATCTTGTTGCACTGGTCCAGTAATTGTGGAAGAGGCTATTTCATCTTTTTTTCCTCACTTGGCCATAAAATTTTATTTCAAAACGCAACTTTCCTTAAGGTAACCCAAGCATCACTTTTGCCACACAGCCTGGGGAGGGAATTCTATGCCTTCAGCCTATGTCCTCAAGTTTTAAAAACAATGGGGGGGGGGACAGGAGAGTGTATTAAGAACATAAGAAGAGCCCTGGTGGATCAGGCCTAAGGCCCATCTAGTCCAGCTTCCTGTATCTCACAGTGGCCCTTCCTGATGCCTCTGGGGGCACGCGAGACAACCCGAGACCTGTCTCCTGATCCCGCTCCCTTGCATCTGGCATTTTGAAGTACCTTCCTTTTAAGTCTGGAAGGTATTCATGATACCTATAGATTATTGAGATGACTGTAGCTTTTACCAGTAGTGTACATTCAGAGAAATACTGGGTTTAGGATTGGAGAGAGCGCGCTCCTTGTCCTCCCCACCCGTCGGTACCGAGCAATTAACACGGAACAAAACCGGCCAGGTAGCGAGTCAAAGGAGCTTGCCTAAAACTTTGCTCCGCCGTCTCAATTAAATTAGTTCTCTTTGTCAATGCGCCATCTAGTGGAATGAAAGGCCTTTAGCAGCAAAAGGAAATCGTGACAAGGCACGTGCGGATAACATGCGAACATTTCCTATACAAATTGGATCCCTTTTTCCTAACTGATTTAGAGGCAGGCTCAACAGATTGGTCCTCATGTTTTCTAGAGATATGTGTATTTATTCATATGTTTCCACATGGGGGTGGGTGAGAGATGGAAACATGGAAAATGTCTTCTTTTGCTACCCAAAACTGGCACCATGTATTTTCCCTCGACTTTCAGCCTTTTTAAATTCCCACCCCTGTTGTTGTTGTTTAGTCGTTTAGTCGTGACCCCATGGACCAGAGCATGCCAGGCTCTCCTATCCCTGTACCCTGGAGCAAATATCGGTGACTTGTAGGGACTATATTTCCTGTATTTCCTTTCCAGCTACCCAGAGCCACCTTACCAGCTCCGCTGTTAATTAGAGATACTCATTACCATGTTGTTCCTACTTGTTACCTATAAGCCTGGGATTAATTTAGCCATCAATCATGATAATTCTCTGCAGACAATGCTTCCTGGGAGGGGAACTGAATAGCAACAAGGCCATTGCCAAGTGTGAAATGCCACACCATCAACAACTTGTGCCCCCCCCTGCCGGGAAACAAATGGTCTCGTTGTTTGGAGGCCAGGAATCAATGTAGAAATATGGATCATATTTATGTGGTAATATGTAGTCCCATTCATCTGTCTGAGGAAGTGGACTTGTCCACAAGTGCTGCCATGAAAATATAACAGTTTGCCTTTAAGGTGCCACAATGTTTTGGGTTTCTTTATTTTTTTTTCTTTTTCTTTTGGTTGTGGCCTGATATTGTAGGGGTGTGTGAACCAACCTAAGGATAACTTGGGGGCATCTGTATTGTGTAATGTACAAAAAGCCCTGTTTCACTATGTTGGGGCTTTTTTTTTTTTCTGAAGCCGGCAGGCTTTCTGAATTACCATTCATAGTTAAAATGATATTCCAATAAAACTCATTGATGGAAGGGCTGGTATGGTTTTCCTCGTTGGATCCAAACATTTACAGTCCAGAAATTTTGCCCACTCCTTTAAAAAAGCTTTTTAAACACACGGTTGTTTGTCCTGGGCCATCATAATCCAACAAAGTCAAAAAAATCAATGCTGTACAATATGTTTGGTCTTTCTCCCAATAAGAACAACAAAGAGCCTTGCAGCTAGCAGGTTTTATTTGGCATAAACCAAAACTTAGAGCTTGCGCTGAGGTGATTAAAAAGAAAGATGCTTCTTCCACGGAAGGCAATAAATAAAGAGCACTTAAAATGGCCTCCTTCAGGACTGCATGCTAAAACATAAGATGGAGAAAGGCAAGAAAGAAATGCTTCTGTGAGGAAATAAAGAACGCAAGGGCAATGTTGCATCTGGAAAGTTAATGGAACCACTATTTTAAGTTGCACTGGTGGGCAAGTGTTTCTTTGGGCTGTGAAGCTACAGTTTTCCTCTATTTTGCCCTGGTGAAAAAAAATGAGTTCAGCCCCTGTGTTCACATTTGAGCATCATGGTCCAAGAAATGTATTTACAGTTTGGAAAAGATTCAAGGAAGAACTAGGAAATGGTAAAATTTCGTGCTCCCAACTTTGGGTCCCCAGATGTTGACACTGGAAGATGAGCTCCTCAGGTTGGAAGGCGTCCAACATGCTACTGAGGAAGAGCGGAGGACAAGTATGAGTAGCTCCAGAGCTAGTGAAGCGGTTGGGCCAAAGACGAAAGGACACTCACCTGCGGATGTGCCTGGAAGTGAAAGGAAAGTCTGATGCTTCAAAGAAAAATACTGCATAGGAACTGGGAATGTAAGATCTATGAACCTTGGTAAGCTGGATGTGGTCAAACAGGAGATGGCAAAAATAAACTTTGACATCCTGGGCATCAGTGAACTAAAATGGACGGGAATGGGTGAATTCAATTCAGACGATTATCATATCTAGATAGTGTGGTTGCTGACCTTGAGCCAGACATCCTGGAGAGTGAAGTCAAGTGGGTCTTAGAAAGCCTGGCTAACAACAAGGCCAGTGGAGGTGATGGCATTCCAGGTGAACTATTTAAAATCTTAAAAGATGACACTGTTAAGGTGCTACATCAATATGCCAGCAATTTTGGAAAACTCAGCAGTGGCCAGAGGATTGGAAAAGATCAGTCTACATCCCAATCCCAAAGAAGGGCAGTGCCAAAGAATGCTCCAACTATCGCACAATTGCACTCATTTCACACACTTGCAAGGTTATGCTCAAAATCCTACAAGGTAGGCTTCAGCAGTACGTGGACCGAGAACTCCCAGAAGTACAAGCTGTATTTCGAAGTGGCAGAGAAACCAAATTGCTAACATATAGTGGATGATGGAGAAAGCCAGAGAGTTCCAGAAAAACATCTACTTCTGCTTCATTTACTACACAAAAGCCCTTGACTGTGTGGACCACAGCAAACTATGGCAAGTTCGTAAAGAAATGAGAGTGACCATGTTATCTATCTGAGAAATCTATATGTGGCACAGGAAGCAACAGTTAGAACTGGATATGGAACAACTAATTGGTTCAAAATTGGGAAAGGAGTATGACAAAACTGTATATTGTCTCCCTGCTTATTTAACTTCTATGCAAAAGGCTGGACTGGAGGAATCCCAAACCGGAATTAAGATTGCCGGGGGAAAAATATCAACAATCTCACATATGCAGATGATACCATTCTGATGGCAGAAAGTGAGAAGGAGTTAAAGAACCTCTTAATGAGGGTAAAAGAGGAGTGCAAAAATGGTCTGAAGGCCAATATAAAAAAAAAAACTATGATTATGGCCACTGGTTCCATCACCTCCTGGCAAGTAGAAGGGGAAGATATGGAGGCAGTGACAGATTTTACCTTCTTGGGCTCCATGATCATTGTGGATGGTGACAGCAGCCATGAAATTAAAAGACGCCTGCTTCTTGGAAGGAAAGCAATGACAGACCTAGACAAAAAGCAGAGACATCACCTTGCCGACAAAGGTCTGCATAGTCAAAGCTATGGTGTTTCCAGTAGCAATATATGGAAGTGAAAGCTGGACCATAAAGAAGGCTGACTGCCGAAGAATTGATTCTTTTAAATTGTGGTGTTGTAGGAGGCTCTTGAGAGTCCCCTGGACTGCAAGGAGATCAAACCTATGAAGTTTGAAGAAAATCATCCCTGAGTGCTCACTGGAAGGACAGATCCTGAAGCTGAGGCTCCAGTACTTTGGCCATCTCATGAGAAGAGAAGACTCCCTGGGAAAGACCCTGATGTTGGGAAAATGTGAAGGCAAGAGGAGAAGGGGATGACAGAGGATGAGAAGATGGTTGGACAGTGGTCATCAAAGCTACCAACATGAATTTGTCCCAACTCTGGGAGGCAGTGGAAGATAGGAGGGCCTGGCATGCTCTGATCCATGGGGTCACGAAAGTCGGACATGACTTAACAACTAAACAACAACAACAATAATAATAATCCACTTAAAAAAAAACCCTACTCAGGCAGCCAGTTCACTCAAGGAAAGCTTGCCTGAAGAGAAAGGCCTTTGCCTGCTTATAGAAGAACAGCAAAAATGGGTCCTGTCTGATTTTTTGTGGGAGGGAGTTCCAAAGTCTGGGAGAAGCAACAGGTGGTGGGTTCAAAAGAAAATCCTCTCCTCATCTTAACTTCCGAGCAGGCTCATAAAGGGAGTTGCAGTCATTGAGACAAATTAGACCCAAGCCTTTTAGGGCTTTATAGGGTAGAACCAACACCGTGATTTCAGCCTAGAAATGGACAGTAAGCCTGTGGAGCTGCTGTAACAGGAGGGTTATGTGACCCTTGTAATCACCCCCAGTTAGCAATCTGGCTGCCACATCTTGGACTCACTGAAGTTTCCAGATACTTTCTATAGGCAGCCCCACATAGATTGTGCTACAGTAATTCAGCTGAGGTGTAATCAAGGCGTATGTCACTGCGGCCAGATCAGACCTCTCCAGAAATGTTGGCACAGTAGGCACACTAGTTTTAATTGCGCCAAGGCACTCCACTGAAACCTTGGCATCAAGACTCAGAGACCAATCGTGGGAAGGAAGGAATAATAAGGCATGTATTTTTCTGAAAAAGCAGATGCACTGGAGGATCAGAAGCAGCTTCTTACCAATACAATATGTTCATTCTCACCCAATGCTACCCCTTTCCAACTCTTAATTTAGCAGCCACAATCTTCTCCTGAACAAAGATAGGAGGTTAAAGCTACACCCAAAACCCATTCATCATTTGTTTCCACATTTGTGTTCCTATTGTTAATTGTCTATCAGGGTTGCCTTAGGGGTGAGGCTCTGTGATAGTTTTCATATGCTTTGGAGCAGCTTCTAATGCTGGGATTGAAAGATCATTTGCGGGGAAGGATGCAAAAGAGGTCCTGTGGTCTCAGTAAAGCCCACCTCGAAACCCCTGCCTTCACAAAGATTCAGTTCTTCTTTCTGCATCCAGATTCAAGGCCCCTGGCTGTGCCAGCCAAGGAATCATATACTGTACACAAGGACCCCTCACACAATGGCTGGCTCTAGTCAGGGTTGTGAAGGTCTCATTTTTCATATACATAAAGTTGAGCAATAGCAACAACACCCATCGTTGTCATCATCATCATCATCAAAGAATGTTGGTCTCTCACCATATGAATCCAAGAGGGAATGGTTGTTGAAAGCCCATTTTGTAACAAGATCTCAGACATACCTTATCCTAACAATAGCCCTCCCTTTAATCAAGCTCATCTAATTACAGTTGTTCTGTTTTGTTGTCAAAAGTGCCTCTTTAACACTGTTTTTCCAGTGGCAGGATCTGAGAGGCTATTACAGACATCGCCTGACTGTTTGATCCTTTTCCCATTTATAAAACTGGGGGAAAAATTACAAGCCATCAGCATAGCTTCACTGGCATGCTGGCTTTCCACATCAGCAAAATGCAAGAACCTAAAATCCCAGAAGCTGGAACTAAAACTGCTACAAGGCAAGCCTTTGGAAGGATCCATGAGATCTACTCTGAGATCTGCAAAATGCAATGGAGAAGAGCAAAGCTTGCCAGTATTTACTGGATCTGTCCAGAACTATTTATCGCAATTAAGCTCCTAGGGAACTGTGATAGCATATGGATTTATTTCATTTCTCAATGGATGGGTCTGTAACTCTATTTGCCCCCAGCCTCACCCTGATGAGAAGGGAAGGAAGGCCTTCCTGTGGGCAGCAGCTGGAAGATCTGGATGTCATTTCCAGCCAGAGTGGAGAAGGCATCTCAGGTAAGTACTGCTAGCTCCAAACGTAATGACATACTTCTCAGAGCCTAGTAATAGTTTTGGAGGTGCTGGATTTCTCTCTGGGAAGAGAAGGACAGGCTGTTTTGCTGAGCAAGAGCTGGGGAAGAAGTTGGATCAAGTTGCTAGCTTTCACTCTGCTTTAACCTCCCAGATAAGTCTGTATAAGGTTGCAGCCTACGCTTGCGCTCTCTGAATTAATTCTAGAAAATCTGGATTTAATTGGCCACTGGCCAGGTCTCCTTCTATTCAGTCCAGTTTTGCCATTTCTATCTTTTAAAATAAATTTTTCTGTTAAGTGCAACTCAGCTTGGAATTTCATATCACAGATTTCCCTCCCCGGTTATAATCCAAGATGGGAAGCGCTCCTTTTTTGAACAAGTGGCCATGCTGGCTGGAATATTGTAGGACATGGGGGTGGGCGTGGGGAGAAGTAGATCTCTTGAATTAATTGTCATATTCTGTTTTCTGAGATAAGCAAACTAATAATATACTCTATTTTTCTCTAGGTATCATTTAGCCTCTGAATTATGCCATTCAGAAAGTTGACACTGAATTCGCTTGGAGTTCTCTTTGTAGAAGAGAATATTGATACTATGACACTTCTACCAAAAATGACTCATCTTCCTCTGGCATTCTGATTGCATTTTGGTGAGAATTTGTGAGTTAACTTGTGAGCCAAATGCCAAGGCCGCAGAGAAACTGACAGGAAGGGTGATACAAAGAGGCAGGGATACATGGGGAGGAAAAGAACACCCACCACAATAAAGAGGCAATGGTTGCCAATGTTTTCCCCCCTGCTAAAGGTGGGAGAGGTGCTCTTGCAGCCCCTTCTTTCCAACCACCTCCACCAATCCACCCCCCATGCAGCCTTCCACACTTGTAACTTAGCACAGCCACATGACCCTGAAGAAAGTAAGGATGCTTCTAGAGGAAAGGCTAGTTGTTCTACCAACCCAAATGCATTGTGGGCTTCTCTTTCCCTCCTTAACATTCCGTCTCTCTATTCCAGAAGAGATAAAAGAAGTGGTGGAAAAATATAAGAGGCTGAACCCCCATTTGGCATTCCAAGTCCTGGACTTTCTGTTTCCGTGATTGCAAGGGTCTGGTATAATCACCAAACATTCTTCTGTAAATGTTTATAGCAACATAAAGTTGTGTTCTTTCCTTATAATATTTCCCAGTGAGAATTTTTCTCATTTTGTTGAAGTACGGTACAAGGTCATCTGCTATGAGAACATCACTGTTGTGCAAGACATGCATATATTTCTAGGTCTATTGGACACACAGATAAGACACATGTGACTATTTGTATGTGTGAATGAGAATGTGCTATAACAACATCCACTGCATTGCTGTTCCTAGGATCAGATCTTTTCATACCTCAAGTGAGCTACCAGTAACAGTAATAATAGTTATGTGCTGTCAGTTCAATTCCAATTTATGTATGGAGACTTTAAGAATTCACCATGGTGTGAAAATGAGGTAGCTGAGTAAATCTCCAGTGGCTCTGGGCGTAGGTGTAGACTTCTGAATTTGGAGAATATATATAGTGACAGATGAAATATCCATCTTTGCTGTAATTCTGTGACAAAGACATTATGTTCATTCAGCAGAATTCTAACAATTCTGTACCAGAATTCTAAATATCCTTATAGTATCCTTTAGTTACTACCAACATATTGATAGTATAGATTCATACTATCAGTATGTTGATAGTAACTAAAGGATACTATCAACTTCAGTTTTCATCATAGTGTTTGGTATTTTAATATACTTGAACATTTACACTGCAATGTCAGATATATGAGCAATGTGCTTTGATGGGGCTAAACAGCCTTGCTGACTCATCAAAGCACATGTGTCCTAGAATACCCAGACTAAACTATGAAGCTAATTTTTGTTTATGCCAAGATTGACTTGTGTAGAAACTCTGTTTGCAAGAGGCCAATTTCCAAACAATAATTTAGGAGTAAATGAAAGGAAGGCATCACACCTATCATTGTGAGCACTGTTCATCTAAAACCATATTTACCAAAAAAAAAAAAAAAAAACCCAACAAAAACCTGATTACTGACACATTCTGTCTGGGATTCAGAGACTGTTCAAGTTCAGAGGAATTAGGAAAGATCAAGCAGTTATCAGCAAGCAAAGGTGTAATCTCCGGGCGTCTTGTGTCAGGATGGTCAAATAACAAAATAGAGACATACAGTTTTGTCTTCAGCGCTGGAGAGCTTTTTGTGATGCAGGATTTTTCCCCATGGCAACAGTTCCCCAGAAGACTTACCTGTGAAGCATACTATATCAGAACAGATTATATGTATATATGTTTGATGTTAGAATAATTCCACTAATAGAAATTTGAAAGAATGTGTTTCTTAAAATAATCAGCATTGAAACAGCAAAGTCTATGCACCTAGGGCTATCTTGGCGGTGCCAACCTATCCCAGCCCCCCTTTTCCTGGAAAGAAAGGGAGCTGCTTCTGGAAGTCTCCATGAGTTAAGTAGCTGTCCCCTTACACCATTTAGCATTTTTTTTGCCATTTTTGGGAGAGAGAGTCCCCTGGAGAGTGCTCACAGCAGAAAAATTGGCCCCTCAGACCAGACAAAGTTGTCCATCCTCGCCCTAAACAAACCCACTACATTCGGATGAAATAAGATTCACGTGTAGTGTGTATTAAAAAGGAAGACTGAGTGTGGTGCATCTTATCCTAATGTTAGACAGTAAAACAACTTGAGCTAGCTCTGGTTCAGGTGAAGATGAGAGTTGCTGCAATAAAGAGTGGTAAGATAAGAGAAAGACCGGTCATGAAATGGACTGACTCAACGAATAAACCGATAGCCTTGAGCGTGCAAGACCTGAATCGGGCTGTTCTTGTTGAGATCTTTGGGAGATCATTAATTCTTGGGGTCACCGTAAGTCAGAAGCCACTTGACTTCTACTTACTACTTTTTACAGACTTATTCCCTATGAACTGAAGGCATCATCACCTCCAAAAGAATTAAGCATGCAAAATATAAAAACAAATGAAAAAATCTGAACATGAAAAAAAAACAGATGAAATAATCTGAATTTTTTAAAAGAAAGTCAAGGATTTTTAATATTTTATTTCATTTTCTTTTTGCAAAGAGGCAAACAGAAGATGTGAGACAGAACTCAGCAGATCTTTCTTTCCTAATGTGTTCAGAGCAGCGCTGCTTTTCAAGGAAAACCATCTCTACAAACAATAAGAATTGCGGCTGCGTTTGTTCATTGTATTATATATTTGGTTTGTCCTTGTTATTTGTGGGCTTTAAATTCTTCCTGGTCTTGTCCCATATCTCCAGAAAGCTTGCTCCGGATGAAGGAGATCTCTAGGCATCTCCAGAACATTGGGGGAGGGGGGATGAGGACCAAAAAGTTTTTAATTGCTCTGAAATGGCTGCAGCATGGCTGATGAAGTCAAGCAAGTTGTGCAGCGTAAGTTGTACAACAGGATTTCAGCTATGGAAAGCCTTAGCCTCCATAATGTTACTTAAACCTTCTTAAAGCCATCTAAGTTTACAGCTCTCACTACCTCCTGCAGTAGCAAATTCCAGAACTCTGCTGTTATTTACAGTATTACATTTATGCAGGTGTAACGAAGCAATAGGATTCTGGCCAATATTCTTTTTTCAGGACCAATGACCAGAACTGTACACAATATTTCAAGTGTGGTCACACCATATAGTTGCATAAGAAGCAGAGTACCAGAAGGGTCAGTCCTGGGCCTGGTGCTTTTCAACATTTTTATTAATTACTTGGATGAAAAGATGCAGAGAATGTTTATCAAATTTGTGGATGACACAAAATTAGGTGGAAGAGCTGATACCTTGAAAGACAGAAACAATTCAAAAAGATCTCGATAGACTCAAACGCTGGGCTAAAAAAAAAACAGAACGAAATTTAACAGGGACAAGTACAGAGATGTACACCTAGGAAAGAGGAAACAAATCCACAGTTACAGGATGGGGAAATACCCGGCCCATAATTAGAGATGGGCACGAACTGGAAAATCAGTGGTTCGTGATGGTTCGTGGTTCATGGCGACCTATGAAGTGTGAACCATCACAAACCTCCGATAATGAACCAGTTCATGGTTTGCTTTTTGGAGTTCGTGTCGGGGGTGCTGCCTGGTCCTGCCACCTCTACTTCTTCTTCCGCTACCACGGAGACAGTGGCAGTCCTGCAGAGAAGCCAGGTCTACTGTGCATGTGTCCGCCTATCAGCTGTGCAGCAGGCACATGCTTGGAAGGCACCCTAACTATGACACCATAGAGAATAACAAATTTATCATGGCATAAGTTTTCTTGGGAAAGAGTCCATATCATCAGACTTGAACACTGTCATACTCTAGCAAAAAAATGACTCCATAGTGAAACTGCTACAATTAAATTACATTCAGTTTGACCAGGGTCCAAATTTAATTCTTGATTCTTAAATCCAAATTGTCACTCTTACTACTGGTTATTCTGGGAAGTAAATAAATAGTTATACTCCTTTTTCCTCTATGGATAAACTGACTGGCCTTGAATTCTCTACATTGGAATTGTTCCTGTCCAATTTCAGACAAATAGGTGAAAAGCCATACGTATGCATTACACATCTTTATTTTTCTTCTCTTTCTCCCCTCCCCCCCCAAAGGAAGCTACTGGTTGTTGTTGGGGGTTTTTTTTGGTTTTTTTTAATTCTTGGCAGGAAATTTGCAGCAGTGGTTACCTCTTCTGAGTTGGCCAAAACCCACATTTTCAATGAATAGATAAAAAAGCTCTGTTGCAAGATCTGTTTTTACATTTTCCATGTTATATTCTTCTATCCATCTGTAGCACATCTGGAAGTTTCTGATGGCTAAAGATGGAAACCACAATAATCCTTAATTCTGGATGTTCCATTCTGCCTAGCCCTAAACCATGCCAACTCTGAAGAGAGTGCATTTATGGATGGCAATGTTCTCCCTAAAAATGATGTCCCTTTGAGGCATTCAAGGTAGCCTGAGAATGGTTCAAATATGAGGAATGGAAAAGCAGTACTTCCCATCCATACCAGCCTCCTGCACTGAGCAAAGGATAGGGGTGAATGACGCCGTCCCACCCCACCCAGTTTTATAATTCTGTGAAATGTAGAAGATCACTTTTCTCCTGAGCCACAATGAAGTTTACTCTTTGACTGCAAAGGGCATCATCCCAAGGGAATCCACCCGCAGTTTTTCTGCATGAATCAGTGATGGGTATGCATCTGCTCCTGGAACCTCAGCTAATCCCTCTCCCCTGAGGCACATTAGGGGTTCAAATTCCCTATCTCTGGCTCCACAGCCTGGTGCTCCAACCCACTGCGCTACACCAAACTCTGCATTCCCCGTAGAAGCTAAAGCAGAAAAGCAGAGATGAGTCTCGTGTGACAGGATCATTTTAAAACAGGCCATTTAAAAAGATGTGCCTTTTTCCAAAACAAAATGTCTAAGCATTTCAAATGATAGGTATGCTTCAGTGTTGGTTGTTGCCTCCTGATTTTTAATAGAGGGTGACCCATTAGGGTATATGGGACGTTGCCCTCCCACAGGCTCAGGGCGCAGCTTGCTAGCCAGCCTCCTTACCTCCAGACTGTATGTAAATGAATACTTCCTTGCTGTCTTCTTTGCTCACCTGCCTGCTTCTGTGTGTCTACCTGTGTGCTGGAGAGATAGAGAGGGGGTGGGAGGGAGACAGAAAATGAGAGAGAATGTGCCTCTCCATGGCCATGCTTTCCTGTACAGATACTCACTTTCACCCAAGCTCTGCCCACCACTGGCTACTCCACCCCAACAACCACGAAGGGCACCACTTAAAAGAAGCGCTGTATTTGGCTTTAACAGCACTGAATTGCAAGCCAAGGGTTCGGTTGTTCAAGTTTTGCCATGAGTACGGCTCCCACACACATGCGTTCCGTGGGGGGCAGAAGGGAGAGAGAAGACATCCTTGGGATTCCATCTTATCGAAAACCATCAGGTACGTTCAGGCATTCTCAAGTGCTGGCTTTGCCAGAAGGCAAATAGTTGTAATAGCTGATTTCCAGCCATTTGAGCAAGCACCTTTTTTAAAAATTTATTTTCACTCTATAGTGGTTCCTAAAAATAGTTTCAGAAACCCTTTTTTTAGCTTTATGTAGCATTGATACAGCATCCCAAGCTGCTATCACCTCAAGGTGACTTTATTATGAATTATGAAGGCTTCCTGAATGTCTTGCTACCTATCTTGTTTTTAAAGTAAAACCCCCTCCCTTGAATATCTAGAGAGGTATACAAGCATTTGGGCTTGGTAATAGTTCTGGAGAATTGACTGATTGCCATGTTACCTTGTGAGGGCACTTATCACCGTAAATCCACCCACAAAGGTTTTTCCTCAGGATAATGGTTGTTTTGGTGATTCATCATACAGACCCTGCCCTTCCTTATTTGCACAAAATATCCTACACCCTGCAATAATTTCTGGGTCAGGCTCCTGCCACACATGTGATTTCCTTTTGGACACCAGAGACAAGAAAAGATTAAGTTAAAGGTTAGGCCTCCCTAGGTCAACGGAGCTGACTTCAACTTCTAGGGCCATTTCAAGGACTACTAATAGGATGTTATCGGATCAGTGAATATTCCCCAGGGGTCTGACCGGCTGATTGTCTGCATGAGGCAAAGTTTACTGTTGTCTTACTGAGGGAGGAGAGGGGAAAATTCGTACTGCTGTTGTGCTGGAAAATTTCACTGTTTCTGGCTCTAGTGGAAAACAGTTATCACTAACACATCCTGGCATGTAATTTGCCTCATTTATTATTGTCTCACATTGGGTTAGAAATGCACAGTAAGCACTAAGGTACTTACAGAGGGCTGCAGTTCTGGAAGGAAACATTGCACAGAGATGCCAAGAACTTCCAATTCCTTCTACCCACCCCCCAGCTCCTCCATTACCCAAACGGAGGCACACCTTCGGAGACTACAAGCAGATATTACTCAAACATTAGGCTGACACAGAGAATGACTAAATCCAATAAAGAGAACAGTTTTTAAAAAAATAATTGGTAAACTTGGATTCTGTTCCCGTTTCAATCATGTATCAGTACAGAAAGGAGGAAGGGGAAGAAGAACAGCAGTTTTAAGGTTTTAACAATCTGAAACAATCAACAGAGTTGTATGCTTCACAGTCCAACCCTGTCTCAGTAAGTGCCATGGAATTTGCTCCCTAGTAGGCAGGTCTATATTGCATCCTTCCTTTACTGGTACAGATAATTAAAACTGTGGTTTCCATGTTACAATTCCTGCCCAATCAACTCTCAAAACTGAAAAACAGGATCAGTTCTAGGAATGGGACACTGCGAGCAATTGTCCTGGCAGGAAATACATGGAAAGGCCACATCAGCAAGAGAGTCAAGATGGATAGACAAGGGCTGCTGCACAGCTCCCAAGTCTCCCAACCCGTGAGTCCTGCTAATACACCTAATAAGAAAATGGAGCATCCACCGTGATGTAGTGGAGGGAGTCAGGAGACCCGAGTTTGACTCCCCGGCTCTATCATGGAAACTTACGGAGTGGGGAGAGAACTAACAAAACCACTCCTTAAACACCTTATTTACCTTGAAAACCCTATTAGGGTTGCTCTAAGTCCGTTCTGACTTGACGGCGCTTAATAACAACAACGAGAAAATACACAGAACAAACTCAGGGCCCTTCGAAACAAAGCATTGGTTGTACATTATGTGCATTGATGATACTAGTATTTTCCAACCATCCAGATGACTTGAACCAAGTTAACAATGGTGGTAAAGCACAACACATATTTTCCCCCATGCTCTCTTCCCAACAATCCAAAAAAGCTCCTCAACAATCCAGCAGAAGTTCATCTCTAGGGTTTCCTGCAGATTTTAAAAGCAGAGGTTTTGAAAGGCAGCTGATTCTCAAAGAGAGTGAGCAGCTGGCATACACTGCCATGACAATCATTCAATTTAGCATTAATGTTCTAAAAGAAAAGTAGGAAAACGATCCAGCAGACAACATCATATTAATGTTTTTAAGGAGTTTTGAAGAATTTTTGCAAGCTTTTTGAATGATATTTAAAATTATATTCCTTAAAGAAACACTGATTTTATATGACAGGAGAGAAGTGGGTTAGCGTCAATAGAAAATCCAGTTAATGTCTACACTTAAGTTGTTGCTGTTTTGACTTATATACTAACCCATAATCTGCCATTCTCAACTTTAAAAATGTTTTTGCCATGGCCATAAACACAATGCGAAGGAAATATAGGCCGGATCAGGATTCTGTAAGTTGTATAACATACCTTATAAGTTGGTTTGTGAAGAATTGTTTCCGGACTGTGCCCCCTTTTCAAATGTGCCAGCACACACACTCCATAGCCATATTGCCCCCCCCCCCAAGAATGGCTGTGCTAAACCACTGTCTGGGTGGATTACAACATAATTATGCAAATAACACTTTGCTTCCCCCTCCGCCTTCCGCCTGCCACAAGCTAGGTACCTACTGGCTCCGACTAGCACAAAGTTAGAAAGGAATGAATGCTCCATCTAGACAAGCACTCAGTTAAAGGAAGGTAATGCCATTTTGCTGGGAAATGATTCAGTTAAACACACTTCAGACTCACAAATCAAAGGTGTTGCTCATGGCATCATCGTTGGAACTTAATCAGAGCTTAGAAAAGTTCCTCTTTGGATTACAGCTCCCCAAAACCCCTAGATTGTGTGGCCACACTGGCTGAAGGGCTTTGAGAGCTTTCATCCAACATAGGTAGCTGGGTGAGAGAGGATACCTGGATGCAGAGTCACCTGCCTCTTGTCTTTCCACCATCAGGCGAAGACCTTCCTCTTCTAGCAAGCTTTTGAGCAGTAAGTTGTCTCAGGAATGCTGGCTTTTAACTTACAGATTTGTGAATTGTTTTAAATGGTTCTTAAACTAGATTTTTAAAAATCTAAATGTGTTTGTTTTTAAAATATGATATTTATATAGCATTTTTCAATCTATTGTGAGCCACCTTGGGTACCCTATGGGGACAAACGTGGCATATAGAACGAATGAATGAATTTATCTTTTAATAGTTAACTTATTGTGTTTTTAAATTGTGTGAATTTTAATGTTGTGAGCCACTTTGGGTCCCTTGCTGAGAGAGATGCGGCAAACAAACAAACGATGAGGTTTGATTCCTTGTTGTGCATCCCAAGAGAAAACCCAGCCTACGTGGCCTTAGGGAAACTGCACAGTCTCAGGGTACTCCCAAAGTAAACCCTGGAAAGGATTGTTATAGTAAGTCAGACAGGACTGCAGCTTTAAACTTTGTTTGTATTAGCTAATAAAACATGAAAGAAGATCCCAGTACAAACCTGGTTTAAATAAGGAGAGAGATCTAGGACTTTGAAGTTTCCAGTGTCCATCAGATGGCACCCAGTTTACTTGCTCACAGTCTTCCCTACTGAGGTGAGTTACCCAATAAATTTTGTTTACATTTATTTATTTTATTTAAAAAAAACTGTTTTACCTGTACATCTATAGACGTGAATTAGTATACTCAGGTTCCATGCACATCAGTGGCTTCTTTTGTCTTCTCCGTTGGTGATGTGTAAGTGGCAGTCTAATGGGGGAGCCACAAGTAAGAGGGTGCAATTGCACTCCCATTCTCCTTATTCATGGGTTTTTCATAGGCTGGCGATCATGAGAACAGAACACTGGATTAGACAAGCTTTTGCTCTGAATCAGCGTGGCTTTTCTTATGCTATGTCTTCCAACCTGCAGCTCAAGATACAGTATGAAGTTAGGACTGTGAGGTTATTTACCTGCCAGGAAGCTGGGTTTCTGGCTGAAGAGCCAGAGGTTGGGAGTTCGATTCTCTGCCTTGCCTCCCCTAAGAGCCAGCCTCTGTAGCCTTCCCACAAGAAGGAAATGCAAAACCACTTCTGGACACTCTCTATCTGGAAAAGCCTGAAAAGGGTTCCCATAAATCATAATTGACAACATACTCACACACAGGGAGAGAAAGAGCATCCAGCGTGCACAGTTCTTATCATCTAGCTCTGAAAGCTACTTAGGAAAAACTAGTAACTGCAGGCATCAAAGCAGCCAATTTAACACTGAAGAATCCCGTTTTTACACTAGCTAGCACACACTCACTCACACAAAGGAAAACTACAATTCGCACAACGCTCTGCTGTTCAGGAGCCGCCCATTGGCTTTCGCAAACGAGAGACCTTGGAAAGCGAAAATAGAAGAGACGCGAATGACTGCCAAGAATCCCGGCAATGGGGCGGCGCATCAAAGCGGAAAAGCAGAGAGGAGAGCCACCGAAGGCTGGGTGTTTATATAGAGGTGGTTCTGGCTCCTGTTTGCAATTTATAGTTTTTACCAGGGAAGAGAAGGGGAGTAGAGAGCGGGCAGCAAGAGGTTAAAGTCCAAAGAATTGACAGATCAAAGTGTCCATGCCTTTGCAGTGCCTTCTACTGCCCTAAATTGGAAGCAGATATATACGTTTTTCCATAAACCAATTCATTATATTTTGAAAACTGTTTAATGACGTGGGAAAGAAACATGCAAGGGTGCTTTGCTGTATTCTGTATTTTAATCATGTTTACTGTGTGTTTTGTTGTTGCTGTTGTAAGCAGCTCAGAGTGGCCCTGAGCAGTATGAAAAATAAATAAATAAGACAGATTTCAATGCGTTGGTCACTTTAGTCTGGTTCAACATGTAATAAGGTAGTTCAGTGGCTTAAGCATTTGGCTGCAGGGCCAGACATTGGGAGTTAAATTGCCCACAGTGCCTCCTTCACAGGGGCTGGACGAAATGATCCATTGGTCCCTTCTAGCTCTGCAGTTCTAAGATAAGAAAAGCAAACATATTTTAGCACCTTAAAGATCAAAAGATATATTTCAGTTTTTCAGAGATAGTTATGTTAGTCTGTGATAACTTATCAAACCAAAAAGAAAATGAAAAGAAAACAACTGATTTATTATGTTATTCATTTCTATACTGCACCATCTAGTGGCATGCTACTACTTTGGGCAGTTTCCAGCAAAATCATAAGCAGAAGCATAAAGAAAACAGCCACCCCCACTCCACAATAATATTTTTTAAAAATTACTTATGGAACACACAGGATGGCAGTTCCAGCCAGAAAGTAATAAATGTAGAAAATTGAATACAAAAATTAAAAATAACAATGGCAAAGGAAGAATGTCCTGTAATGCCTCTCTGAGCAGCACAGGATATTGCGCTTTCTAAATGTAAGGAGGGTAGGGAGCTGGTGCACCTCCGTAGGTAGCGCATTCCACAGAGAGGCGGCCACCACCAAGAAGTCTCAGTTCCCGGTCAAAGATTTACTGCCTGCAATGCCCTCAGCATAAGACTGATACCTGGACATACTCAGATGGGTGATAGATCTTAGGGATAGGTCCTCTGACACGTATCAAACTCCAAAACTCCCATTCAGGACTTTATATGTAAGCATTAGTACCTTGAATTTGGCACAGAAGCATAGAGGCAGCCAATGCAGGTGAGCCAGGACTGGGGATATAGTATCGTATCTCGAGGTTCCAAACATCAGCCTGGCCACTGCATTCAGCTGCAGCTTTCGTACTGCCTTCAGTAGTAAATCTTAGAGACTACCAATATGCGAATCAGTGTTAAGCGGGACTTCCTGTCTAATTAGGACTGCAAGTGTGCAATCCACCAAAGTTGGAAAACGATAGACCTGGCCACAGCCGAAATGTCTCTCCATTGAGAGGGCCAGGTCCAGAAGCACACGGATTATGAACATGGTCCTCAACGGGGAGTGTAACACCATCCAGAGCAGGAGAAAGCCCCTTAACTGATCAGGGGCCCCTTCTAACAACAAGCTCTCAGTCTTGCTGGGATTTAATTTCAGCCTCGTCCAGTCCATGACTGCGGCCAGGCAGCACTCTAACGTTGGCACAGCTTCCCCTAATGATGAAAAGGAGAGCTAAAATTGTGCGTCATCAGCATGTTGATGACATTGCACTCCAAATCTCCAGATCACCTCTCCCAGTAGCTTCATATAGATAGATGTTAAACAGCATTTGGGAGATGATCAACCCCTGTGGGACGACGCCACGCTGTAAGACCCATGGGTTCAAAACAGCATCTTCAAGCTCTATCATCTGGACATGGCCAAAAACAAACCAGGGCAAGAATAATGCTAGCCCCTGATCTCCAGATTTGCTAGGCAGTCCAGAAAGATGCCATGGCCAACAATATTAAAAGCTGCTAAGGGATTCAGGGCGACCAACAAGGTTACACTTCTTCGGTTGGCATCCCTTCAGAAGTCATCCAGCAGAGCGACTGGAATTGTCTTAGTCCCGTGGTGTGGCCTAAACCCTGACTGAAATGGATCTTGGTGTCCTCCAAGAGCGTCTGCAGCTGATCTGCCACCACCCCCTCAATCATTTTTCAAAGAACGGTATGTTGGCAACCAGACGAAAGTTGTTTGAATCGCCCTTTGCCAAGGTGCTCTTAAAGACTAACTGCTGGATTTTAATGTGAGTTGTTTCGGGCAAGGCCATTCCCTTGGATTCATTTCACTGGGAGCTTTGCTACGAGTGTTCCTGGTGGCAATTCCCACCTCTGAGAAATGACTGGAGAATTTCTCCTTCCCCTGAGAAATTCGGTGCAGTGGTGCCCACAATTCCCTACCCGCAGGCAGAGCGACTACAACTCCCATAATGCCCAGCCAGCAACGGCATGGGCTATTCCAGGAGCTGTGCAAGCTCCACTTGTAAAGCTGGACTACCCGTCCGCCCCCCCCCCCCCGCGCGCTTGACGCCCTTGCGTTGTTCCATACAAAGAATGAGGAAGCGCCGCAGCTTCTCCTCCGCCGAGCGCCCGGAGGGGAGACGCGCCACCGCCGAGGGAGGCGCCGCCCGCTGGCCTTCTGACGTCCCTTCGCCCCGCCTGTGCCGGAGTTTTCCGGCCCGCAGCTACGCCGTGTGGGCCGGCGAGGGAAGCGCAGGCCGGCGGTTCGGGTGCTGCGGAGTGCGGAGTGCGGGGACGGCCCTGCGAGGAGGAGGAGGAGGAGGATGAGCGCCGAATCCCTGACGGTGGACTGCATCATTCACATCTTCTCCTACCTGGAGGTGCCGGAGCTGCTCCTAGCGGCTCAAGTGAATAAGGTACCTACCTGGCCAGCCCCCGGCGCTACCGCTGACCCTTCCCCGCCCCTCACCCGCTTTTGTCCCTGGCGGGGGAAAGATCCGGGGTGCCTCGTCCCCTTCCCTGCCCGCCTGCTCCCTCCGCAAAGGCGGGAGCAGCGGCTCCCTATTTTCTAAAAAAAATAAAATAAAAGGCCCCGCACTTTCGCAACGTCGTTCGGGGATGGGGGGGAAATGAATAGGCTTTTCCGATCGGCTGCAGCTCCGTGGGCAGGGCCGTCCTTTCCCTTGTCCCTTCTTCTTCCTTCCTGTCGAGCTGGATCCCTTCCTTGGCATGTAAGAGTAGGGGCGACGGGAGAAGTCCGGGTCCCGAAAGAGTACGGACACAAGAGACGCGGCCAAAGGGTGCGTGGGTCGTGGGAGTGGAGCGGCGACCCCGCGCCCCTTTTTTTTTTCTCTCGCGGGCAGCCTCGCGCTAAAGCAGTTCTTGATAGGACTGCGTGCAGGATTGGGCACCCGGCGACGACGGAGCAACCAGGCGCGTTGATGGACCGGCGAGAGAGAAAAAGCGAAGGGGGTGGAAAGGCACCTCCCGCTTCCGGGGGCCGAGGAGGCTTTTGTTTGTCTGCCGGACCCACCTCGGTTGCCTTCGAGTTTGACTCAGGGCGGGGGGGGGCAGCTACAGGACCACCACCACCCCCCAGCGAAGACTAATGATTTTACTCGGTATGAGCTTTAGTGGATCAAAATCCACTTCCATACACTAAAGAAAACGGTTAGTCTTGAAAGTGCTATATTTCACCTTCACCTCCGCCTCCCTCCGCCCAAACATGACTACTGTACTTCTTTGGAAATTCCCTATCAGTGTAGCTATGTCTTTTGGAATCCTAAATTCATGGTTTTGTGAGAACTTTAGAATTTCCCCCTACAAACCCCTTCTGGCGTGGTACAAGGGAGAGCAACAGAGCTTGCTAAAAAGATACAGTAGTTCTGAGTACTGCACCAAACTCTATATGCCTAGATAGAGCCATGATAGTTAAAGTGGAATCAAACAGCTACAATTGTGTAGCATAGATGTTGTTGTTTAGTCCGTGTCCGACTCTTCATGACCCCATGGACCAGAGCACACCAGGCCCTCCTGTCCATCTCATCCTTTGGGATTGGCATGTAGACGGATCTTTTCCAATCCTCTGGCCACTGCTGAATTTTCCTATAAGAAGTTGATGATCTTAGCCACAAGCAACTCCAGGTCTTGTTTTTGCTGACTTTATAGTCTCTCCATCTTTGGCTGCAGAGAACATAATCAATCTGATTTCAGCATTGCCCATCTGGTGATGTCCACGTGTAGAGTCCCCTCTTGTGTGGTTGGAAAAGAGTGCTTGTGATGACCAGCTTGTTTTCTTGACAAAACTCGAATAGCCTATACCCTCTTTCGTTTTGAACTCTAAGACAAAACTTACCTGTTGTTCCTTTTATCTCTTGACTCCCTACTTTAGCACTCCAGGCTCCTATAATGAGAAGAACATCTTTCTTTGGTATCAGTTCTAGAAGGTGTTGTAAGTCTTCATAGAATTGGTCAATTTCAGCCTCTTCAGCATCAGTGGTTGGTGCATAAACTTGTATTATTGTGATGTTGAAAGATCTGCCTTGGATTTGTATTGAAATCATTCTATCATTTTTGAGATTGTATCCCAGTACAGCTTTTCCCATTCTTTTGTTGACTACGAGGGCTACTCCATTTCTTCTACAGGATTCTTGCCCACAATAATAGATATGATAATCGTCTGAATTAAATCCGCCCAATCCTGTCCATTTTAGTTTACTGACGCCCAGGATGTCAATGTTTATTCTTGCCATCTCCTGTTTGACCAATCCAGCTTACCAAGGTTCATAGATCTTACATTCCAGGTTCCTATGCAGTATTTGCAGCATCGGACTTTCCTTTCACTTCCAAGCGGGTTTGCAGCTGAGCATCCTTTCAGCTTTGGCCCAACCACTTCATTAGCTCTGGAGCTACTTGTGCTTGTCCTCCACTCTTCCTCGGTAGCATGTTGAATGCCTTCCGACCTGAGAGCTCATCTTCCAGCGTCATATCTTTTAGCCTTTTGTTTCTGCCCATGGAATTTTCTTGCCAAAGATTCTGGAGTGGCTTGCCAGTTCCTGCTCCTGGTGGATCGCGTTTAGTCAGAACTCTCCACTATGACCTGTCCATCTTGGGTGTCCCTGCATGGCATCACCCATAGCTTCTCTGAATTTCTCAGGCCCCTTTGCCACAACAAGGCAACAATCCATGAAGGGGTAGCATAGATACTATATTATTATTCAATATTATTATTATCATTCAATATTATTGTGATGACAGCAGAATTCAGCATTTTGTAAGCCAGCTCAAAAAATAGGGTGCCCCCCAAAAAAAACATTAATACTTGTTGAGAAACGGCCCTGACCATTGTTTTGTGTTTGGTTGAGAACTGGTTAAGTGATGAAATAAGCAGACAGCTTCTGGGATTTTCCCTTGTGTGGTGTCGCTTTGTGAACAGTAGTGAGCAGAAGAGAGTAGACCATCTTGACTGCTTTGTTGGTGTTGTCACCATTCAGACTACCGTTTACTATATAAAGCTTGGCATCCTTTTTCCTGCTGGCAATGCAGGCACAATATTGTGCAGCAACACTGGGACATTTCCTGGATTTTTGAATCATGGGTACAGAAACACAATATCCCATATTCATAAACCAGAGGTTTTTTTAAAAAAAGAATATATGTATTAGGAAAGGCTTCATCAGATGAATGGTTATACCAGCAATATTACCAGTAACATTATCAATGTGTCAGTGATTCATATCAGTGTTTAAGGCAGAAGTCTTAGAACGGTGAATGTGTGTGGGTGTTCATCTGTGGGTGAACTGTAATTTCCATGGTCCCTCTTCCCCAGATTATACAGGCTGGATCTAATAGCAGATGTAGTCTAGCAACAGAGGGACCACTCTGTACCCACCCAAGCATCTTTTTTTCTTGAAATATTCTGCAGTAGCAAAGTGTGCTTAAACTATCTCATGCACGCTTGTCTGGTAGTAAACGTGATTAAATAC